>NC_133666.1:577949405-578009040 GCF_037893015.1 Macrotis lagotis
AAATCTTTTTAGGTTGGCAGGCTTTTCCCAGAGAAATTAATGCACTAATGGAAAATTAAGATACAAATCATGACTTTTCATTGCAACTCAACATCATTATATGCACCAATATTGCACACATCTGCTCTGAACTGTTAAGATCATTATCTGGGTCCTGGAGAGGATATCTCCATCTGAATACAAATAAACCCACCCGAGCAGTTTCCCTTAAAAATGAAGATGGCAAATTAAAAATATAAAAAGGGGCAAGAGATACTTTGTACAGACAAAAATCTAAAATTTCTGTAATGGTCTTGTGTGCCCCTACACATGGGGGGCAATTCATTTGAACTAGTGAAATAAACACTAGCTATAATCCATTGAGACATTCAAATTATATGGAATCTTGGTCCAGGTGTCGCAATGATGTCACTGTAAGGCTCCTCTTGTTTCAGCTCAATAGCCTGCTGCTTTTTAAGTACCAAGAAGCTGTAGAATTTTGCTGCAGCTTGTTTTCTATTTGTATTTCGGCACAAGTCAAGCAAACTAATAGATTCTGCTCCAGTTTTAGCAAGAGCTCTCTGAAAAGCAAATAAAATGTAAACTGAATAAGCAATTAAAGAAATCCCTTACAATTTGAGAAGATAAAAAACACTCTACATTAAGTCAGACATCAACTATTCTGTATTACATGAGGAAATCAATTTTATCTTATTAATCTTTTTGGTACAGTTTGATGATGAAATTCTAGTGAATATGCACTCACTGCCTAAGGTCAGAAAATAAAATTGCTAACCAAATAACACCTAAACAAACAATTCTCATATGAAGTAAGAATCATACAAATTTGAGCGACAACAATAGTGATTTCTTTCCCACATAATACGACTACTGCTAGCCTAGTATAAAATTTACCAAATGCCATCCACAGAATCCCAAAGCACTCAGGGAGATGACTACACAAATATACAGTGTTTCCTACTCTAAAAAGGTAGTTAAAAACTATCCCACTTGATATATACAAATTTCTAACCTCAAAGAACTTCTTTTGAGAAAAAATCTTGTTCCTAACTAGGACCTAGGGGTTATGAATAAAATCAACTGGCTGCGTTCATTGAGGAATTTTCCTGTCTTGTGCATGGCATAAAATTTATACCTTCAATAATGTGACTAAATTTTATTTTAACCTCAAATAGAGAATTTTCACATAAGTAATGATCCTCTTCCCCAAATCAGTTTTGCTTTTAGCATTCTACTCTAAAAGCAGATTGAAATACCTGAAGACCATGAAGCATCTGCTGAGTTCTTTTGTTCCATCTTCTTTCTTCTTGATCCTGATCACCCCCTGTAGCATCTTCTTCCTGGGGGGGGGAAGAGAGGAGATATTATAGCTGGGTTAGATTTAATGTCACATATCAAACAACTAAACTGGAGAAAAAAATGAAAAGCACTGAACTTAATTTCACTTTTCCCCTCCCCAAAAGCTGCTGTTGAAAAATATTTAGCACAAAGCAGAAACCTATAGTTCAGTTAAGTGTGCTTAAAGATGGCAGAGCCCTTTAAAGCAGTTCTATAAACAAGAATAAAGCACACCAATGTCTTTGACCCTTTTTGCTCTCTATAGGTACACATTCCTATAAGTTTTTGTTGCTACGTTAGAAAATAATGGAAGTGTTTTATGTTCCCAGAACAATATCCAAAAATGCAGATCTGGAGTGACTTTTTTTTTTCTTAGCAGAAAGAAGAAACCAAGGTATCAGAATCATGTTTAATACCTTCTATTCTTGCTTTCCACTAGAGGACACTGAGCCTCAAGAGACCCTAAATTTGATCCCTATGGTTAAAAAACCAAGTTAATACAAGTCCCCTGGACACAACCTGCTAAATCTAGCCCTAAGTAAAATAAAAATTTGCTTTTCCCCAACTCTAGACTAGGGAAACAACACTTTCATTTCCCTTATTTCACTTTACAGAAAACAGACTTAGAATTTGCTCTCTTTTCTCTGTATAGCAAATATAATTCCATTTAGTGAGAAGTCACAATACAATTAAGGACAGTGCTGAGTAAGAGCTAAGTGATAAGAGAGGTTCAAACTCAAGTATATGCCTGTTAAGTTCCAGAACTCCTTAAGACTAGTGGTGTCAAATTCAAACAGAGATGGATCCTTGCATGTTGGTTTACAAAACCACAAAATAACTCTGGGTTTTTTGTTAGTCATCATTTAAGTTTTGCAGTGAATTTGACAATTCTGCTTTAGATGCAATCAAGATCTAACTGCATTTATTTTACATTCAATTTTAATAAAGTTAAAAATCTGTTTCACAGCAAATCAAAAGATAGAGAAGACATACTGATAATCATCATAAAAAATGAATTAATTCTTATTTCTAGAAACATTAAGTGGAGGGCAAATATCTCTACAGATCTAAATAGATGCTAAGGGCATTACTACACCATAGAATAGAACAATAACTGATACTTAGAATCATCAGCTCAGAGAGTTAGAAGAGACTTAATTAAATCCAAACCATCCATTTTATAAATGAGGAATTAAAGTCAAAGAGAGAGGATGATTTCCTGAAAAGTTCCACAGATAATCAAAGTAGGAAAATCAGAATGTAAACCCAGGTTATGTTCCCAAATCAATGCCACATAATGCTCCTCTGCAGGACCATGGGTTTTTAAGAAAAAGATAAATTATGTCTCTGTTTTAAGAAGAAACAGAGTGGTACATTTTAGGACTATCCCCATCAAAATGCAATCAAGTAATAGGTTTTGGTGTCTGAAAGGTCAATTTCACTTCAATAGAACATTTTATTCCTCAATGCAAATAAATGAGATATCAGGAATGATATTGGGGAAACAGTACCAAAGTTCGTGGCATGAAAAGACACAAATGTGAAAGGTGCCTCAGGGACTAGTTTATTAAATCACTCCTTACAGACTTAACGTCCTCTTCAGTAGAGCTGAAAGATAGGGACACACACCTTCAGCTTGAATGCATATAAGGGGACTCCTCTTATAAAAAAAGCCTGTTCTAATTGTGAGGAAATTATGCTGTACAAGAAATCAGTTCTCCTCCTAACGTTTTTGTCCTTGTTCCTCTTCCAAATGGCAATCTTTCAAAATGGTTCAAGAAAGCAATTCACACTTCCCCTCTAATTCTGGGATGAATGTATCCAATTTTTCCTCAACGAGCCTTCTGAGGCAGCATTTCTTTAGATGTTTATACATTTATAACAAAATGAGAAAGTCATGTGAAATAGTAATAGAAAATAAATCTATGAGTCTTCTGAATTTTTATTACCTCCTCCTCTTCTTCCTCTTCCTTATCTTTCTCTTTTTTCCTTTTCTTTCTCTGGCAAAAGTTCCAGCTCAGGTATTAGCTGACAGATATTTGGAGGCTCTTCTGGAGGAAGTTCTACAGGTGGAATTTCCCAACTGCTGCAATTGTTCAGCCTAGTATTAAAAGAAAGGATAAGAAACAATGAAAATGTAAGATGTCAGTTCAAAGTGGACGAAGCTTTCAGTATTCATGGGAATATAAACTGTATTAAATGCAAATGTAACAAGTATCACCTCATAATTATATAAGTGGTAAAAAAAGGAATAGTCTGGAAGGGTACAGAAACATAAGCAGTGTTGGAACTGTGAATGAATCTAATCATTCTGTAAAGCAACAGGGAAATACACAAAATAACTATAATGTCCATTCCCTTTGAACATATACATCATGTGGCTAGCCACATACACCAAAGGTGGCAAGGTCTCAGTTACTGCAATACTTTTGATATAGAGAAGAACTGGAAACAAAGTAGATGGCCAATGATTATGGAATGGGCTAAATTTGTAGCATATTATTGCAATATTAATTGCACTGTAATAAATTATGACTATAAAAAATTAAAAGATCAGAAACGATTAATGTGAACTGATAAAGGGTAAACAAAACTAGGAAAATAACATATTGCAATAACAATGTAAATGAAAAAAACTAAAGTATAAAAGCTTGGACCCAGAAAACTGAAAGGATACCTCCCCCCCAACCTCCTCTTTGGTAAAGTAGGAAGACTCTTGGAGAGAAATATTACATAATCTATTGGATGTGGTCCCTGGCATTGCTATGTTTAATTAGCTTCTTTCTTTCATTGATCTTTGTAACAAAGGATGACTTTTTTTAGATAATTAAGAAATGAAAGTAATATAAGGCCAAATTCTCTTTCTCTCCAAACTTGACACTACAGAATAATTCTAATATGGATACTTTTTTCTTAATGCATTTAGTACATAAATGTTCCAAGGTAAAGAAGAAAATTTTGCCAAAGAGAAAAACAGCTATGTTTCAAGAAAAAAAATTTATATGGAAACTAATACAGGATTTGATACAAAGCCATGGGCCAAATACTATGTATAACTAAACTGGCACATTACTGTTAAACAATCAGAATAAAAATTATTTTATATTATCACAATGTTTTAAGCAATTGGAAATTGGGACAGAAAAGCTCAAAAACAGAGTGGATATACTAGAGGGGAATAATAATACTAAATATCCCTCACATTTGTAGGTCTGTATCCCCAAAAAGATCATAAAAAAAGGGAATAGGACCCGCATGTAATTAATAGCAGTTCTCTTTGAAGTGGTAAAGAATTGGAAATTGAGGGAATGGTCATCACCTGGGGAATGGCTAAACAAATCATGGTATATGAATATAATGGAATAACCTTTTTTTTCTTTTTTAAAGAAATCAATGAGCAGAGGGGCAGCTAGGTGGCAGAGTGGATAGAGCACTGGCCCTGGAGTCAGGAGGACTCAAATCTGGCCTCAGACACTTATTAATTGCCTAGCTGTGTAGCCTTGGGCAAATCACTTAACCCCATTGCCTTAAATAAAAAAAATAAAGAAATCATGAGTAGGCAGTTTTCTGAAAAACCTGGAAAAACTTAGCTGAACTGATGCTGAGGAGAAATAAGCCGAACCAAGAGAACACTGTACACAGTAAACAGAAACACTGTGTGATGATCAACTATGACGCACCTACTTCCTCTCACTAATACTGTGAACAAAGACCATTCCAGAAGACTTGTAATGGAAAATACCATCCACATTCAAGGTAAGAACCATGGAATCTGAATACACACCAAAACACACTACTTTCACTTTTAAAAAAATTTGTAGTTTGTTTTTTCTTTCTCATTGTTTTTCTTTTGTTCTTGTTTTTCTTTCATAACATGACTAATGTGGAAGTATGTTTATCATGATTGTTTATGTACAACCTATATCAAATTACTTTCTGTCTTGGGGAGGGCAAGGAGAGAGGGAAAAAAATGCAGAACCCAAAATCGTACCAAAAAAAAAAAGAACGTTAAAAAGTATCTTTACATGTAAAATGAACGAAAAACTGTTTTATGGTATAGTGTTTTGAAAGTTCAAGAAACTCAACAATGCACAACACACTTTAATTACAACTCCTGACCACCAGAGGGCACAGGGAAAAAAATCCCAAATCCCAAATCCCAAATACAGACTAGACAAAAAGGGTCCTCTGATGCTAAATTACACTACCATGAGCTGATGTCATTTCCAAAAAATGAAAATGAAGCATTTCCAGTTACCTCCTACATGTTCCCTAGGCTGGGTAAATAACCCAAAATTTCTCCCTTCCCACCAATCCTCTCCCCCTTATTATTCTAGGTTCAGTGATACATGGAAACAGCTACATAAAATTTAGGGCAGTTTATATAAGGGATAAGAATATCTCCAACAGTTAACGTAATACACCTACATTTTATTTCTATGTGGTGAGGGATTGTACACCAGAGTTTCTGTTCTCCAAACTAAAAGACTAAGAACTAGGGAACTTCAATTCTGAAGAATCAAGAGTAGCACTGATGAGAAGAGATAGATCTCAAATTTTCACCTAAACTTAAATATTTTTAGAAGGACCTTGGATTATATTAACGAAGAGTAACTCTTAAAGGGTAATTCTTCTACCAAGGTAGATTAGTAACTGTCCTACAGCTTTAGTCTTAAGAAGGTTGACTGGGCTATTGAAAAATCCCCCATAGTCTCATATAGCCACTATGTACAAGTAATGCCATGTTTAATTAGGATCTAAAAATTATGAATCCTTTGAAATCAAGTGACAATCTTTTTACTCTAATATTTCTTCCCATGTCAATACTTATTACTATAAATGCTTGTTTTACTTTATATGCCTAATGTCCAACATGTCTCTTCTAAGACTAAACATATTCAAATATCAGGTGTAGTGTACAACAACATACCAAAATCCATTTGCTATATATCTACATAGGCCATTTTCTTACTCACAGGTAACACAGGCTCTGGGTCAACTTTGCTGTGCTTTGCGTTTTACTCCTAGTTTGAGGTGGCGGCGGCGGCATGACAGATTCCATCCAAATTAGTTCTGCTACCTTCCATTTATTGATTCCTGTAAAATGGCTTGGCTCTTCTATAATAGGCTCATCTGCAAATCATATAAAAAATGACATAATGTTGGCATGTCTGTTTCAGTAATATTTTATTACAAGCATGAAGCTAATTTTTCAAAGGCTAAAAAAGACTACAATTTGCCAATGTTCCCCCATCATCAAATTTACCTAAAAGTAGCCTACAACAAATGTTTTCTCTTGCTATAGTCTTATCTTAAGTTCATTCAAAAAAATTTTTATTTTTTAGTATAGTCTATTTTCAGACTAATGTGGCAATTAAACTTAACTTTCAACCTAAATACCTAAGTCCAGAAAAAAAACCCCCATCACAGAAACACATTACAAACCAATAACATCATGCTGCTGTTGCTGCTGCTGCTGTTGCTGCTGCTGCTGTTGCTGTTGCTCCTCTCTGGGTACTTCTGGATTTTCAAAATCCTTAAGGAATTCATCCAAATTGTCTGCTTCCCCACCTTTCCTCCTTTTCCTAAGATCTTCTGGCACAAGAGGTGTGAGACAACGTGTAAAGAGCTAAAAAAGATGTACATGAAAATATAAACAACTAGCTCTAAACCAAACCTCAGTTACTAAATTTTAAATGCTCTATATATCCTGAAATCAATCTTCTACTAGAACCTCATTTACAACTATCTGGAAATAATCAAAGAACAAAGTTTTCAACTGACCAGCCAAGAACAATAGCTTTCTCTAGTGTAACCTTCAACCAGAAAACTGTGTAAAGATAACAATAACTTAAAATGACAACATACCTTTATGGCCATATTAAGTAGGGAATGACTGAATCAATGCACACCAACAGAATAGGATAGTAAGCCATAAAAAAATGACAAATGCAAAGAAAACAAATATGTGGAAAAAAGAGAAATGGCACCAAAAAAAAAGACACCAAAAGAATGTGAACAATTACACATTATTGCCATATTTTAAAAAAAAGAACAAAGGCAAGAAAACTTTCTAAGGTCATAGACTGATTAAAGAGGCAAAGAAAAATTGGTATTCTTATTTTGATGAAATATTGCTTATATAATCAAAATGCAAATGCTACAGTTTTAAGGTTTTATTTAGAGATTTACTCCAGCTTTTTGGTCTATTTGTTGAGTATTGTGTGTGTGTGTGTGTGTGTGTGTGTGTGTGTGTGTGTGTGTGTATGAAAAAAATTACTAAAACCAAGCCAATGCTTGTAATGAATCTGAAACAGAACAAAAATAGTAAAATAAAATTAAGACAACTTTTAAAAATGCATTCCAACAGGAAAGTTTTCATAGACTGTATTTTTCAGATAATGCCAAGTAAGTGTTATTGTATTACCAAATTTAACTAATGGAATGGAATAAGTATTTATTATGTCAGGTGCTGTATTAAATCCTTTACAATTTGATCTTCCCAATAAACTTGTAAGGGTAGATTGCTATTATGATTCTAAATGACTTGCTCGGTCACAGTTATTAAATGTCTAAGCTATGATTTGAACTTAGGTCTTCCTGACTCCAAGTACCATTCAGCTGTCTCTAGTTGCCCAAAGATAATCAAAATTATGTGAAATAAACTTCAAACATTACCTTCAGTAGTCTATTGTTCCATAAAGGTTGGGCAGGCAAAGAGAAAAGTTTTTCCACTCCTCCTGTCTCTTTCCACATCATCAATTTTTTGGTGGGTGGAGCTAGGTCCAAAGTAGTGACAATATCAGAGTAATCACTTAGCTGGGCTCTAATTGTCTTGCTGTCCAACTCTTTTACGCTGTCAACAATTAGCTTCCTTTTTCTTTTGGCTTTTGTCTCCTTAACTGGGAAGACAAACAAAAAAGTAGAATATATTATGTCAGAAATTTAGAGGCAAAACCTAAACTACCTATCAACAGATAGCATCCTGTGGATGGAAGTCATCTAGAAATCAGTTAATCCCAATCTTTCATTTTACCTATGAGTAAACTAAATCCAGGAAAGATGACATTTCTCAAAAAGCCACATAGCTAAAGAAGAGATGAGAGTCAAACCTAGCTCCTCTGTTCTTAAAAATTTTAAGATGGCAAATTTAGTATTTCATGTTGAATTGAAAACTGGATAAGCCAAACAGACGACATACAGGAATTCTCAGTTAACCAAAATAGCCAGAATTTTTCTTCCATTGTAAAATAGTCAAGATCCCTTTCTAGCTCTAAATCTATCAATCCTACAATCCATCTTCAATCATCATAGTTTACTACAATTTCACTGCAAACCTTGTTTGACAGCAATTTCTAGTTTTTCAGATAATTTTACACATTGATAGTTTTTACATTTTATAGCAAAATCTCACTGATATTTCACCAAAAAAAGTATGTAAAACAGCTTAAATTTTTCCCTGAATTATCGCAAGGAAAAAAAAGGGTTGTCAAAGCAGAAGACAACAGAATTTACTCTAAGAATTTACTAATCAATTAAGATTCAGGGATAGAGGTTTCTAAGTTATTTCCTAATTCAACTTTTCTCCTTATAGATAGGCTGGAACCTAAACATAACCAAGAAGAGCTATATACTTTCAACAGTCTTAGGTACTTTTAACTTTACTTAGGTACTTAAAATCATTCATAGGTACTACTATGTTTATGTGTAGCAACTATAGGAATAAAGGAATACATTCTGAAAAGCACATCTAAGAGCAGCGATCTTTTGTTGTTCAAGACATGTTAATCATGCCTCAGTCTTTACTTTCCCAGTTGGATTTCCTTGGCAAAAACATTGGAATGGTTGCCATTTCCTTCTCCAGTTCACTTTACAGATGGGAAAAACTGAAGCCAAAAAGGCTAAATGACTACTGAGGTAAGAGTTGAACTCACAGGTCCCTCTGTCTCCAAGCTTAGAGCTCTGCCCACCTGACCAGAATGCTCTTTACTCTATTAAAAGAGTTTTTGCACCCTTGCTTTATTTTTCTACAAGGCAAACTTTTCCTGGATTTATCCTATTCCACCCTTTTCACTCAAGATTCATTCTTCAAAAGGTATTTTACAATTTTTCATTTCAGGATTCAACTAAGGGCAAATTAAAAGGAATGATTGGAGTGGAGATAATGGCCTACCAGTAAGAACATAATTAACCTGCATTTTTGACCAACAATTTCCCAGTCCCCCTAAATAGAAGGAAGTTTTCCCTTTTTTATTAATGTAAGGAGGGGATATGGAACCTTAGATCACTTAAAGCTGGCAAAATCCACTGCCAAGACAATTGTATGTGGGACTTGAAATTCAATAAACCTAGGAGCATATCAGGGGTGAATTAATTAAAATTTTGTCATTAAATACAGCTGAAAATGCTGATATAAATATCCAAACGGCCCTTGGCAGGAAAAAAGGTTCCCCATCCCTGGTTAAAGTCAATTATTGTCCAATTAAGGAAGAAAACTTTTACATTCGGAAAATTGGTTCACAAATATCTATTTATCTAGTAATTTACTAATAATGCAAAACCCTAAAGGTTCTAAATAAATAGTTAAGACTTCATTTCTTAAAAAAAAAAGGACAGAAGTGAGTTAGTCTACTAATTAGTTTATATTAAATGGTTAAGTGTATGGAGACAAAATACTAACTAGAAATGATAAATTCTACAATAGCATATTTTGTATTATTTATTTTAACACACATGAAATAGTATTTTAAGATTACTGTATTGAGATTCTATATGTTTTAAGTCCTGAATTTTTTATTTAAAAAGTATTTTATATTTATATACCATTTTTAGTTAACACCATTTTTATCATACTCTGTATTTTATTTTTACTGTTTATTTCTTTTAGATCTTGACTTAATATTCTATTTACTACCTTCCTTAGGATAGAAATCTAACTTCATGCACTTTAAAATATTCATTTCCGTAAAAATAACTGCTAATCACAAATGTAAATTTAACCTCTTACTTTTATCTCAATAAAAATGAATGAAATCAGACATTCTAGGTCCAAGATTGAGTCTCTGTGCACACCACATAATATTAGCAAATGTCCAATCTTACTTTTAAAAGCTTTTATTGAAACAAGAAACAACATATTTTGATTTGCCAGTTTAGTGAGAGCTGTTCAGTAGCTCAGCTTTGTTTACTGAAGCATTCAGTAAACCCACAGGCAGCTGGCTACATTTTAGACAGTCCTGAAGTAGACAATCCAACACACAGATGAGGAAAGGTCTTGCCTAAGGTCACATAGTGCCATATCATAACTGGTACCCTGGTCTCCTGATTAGACTATTCTATGTAACCAAATCTCCTATAATCAATTTAAATTACTAAGGATGGCGAAAATTCCCTTATCAAGAACAGTCAAAATATTTTGTTTACTCACCAGTGATGTCAATAGGTTCCAAAGCAAAAGCTTCCTCTTCATTTGGAACAAGTGTTGTTTGATCAGTCATAGCTGGTAATGGTTCAACAGGGTCTACTGAATCTGGACTATCTGGTCCACCCACTGTTAAAAACACAAAACAAAAAGACTTATAAAAGTTATTTCTACCAAGAATTGTTAACAACACCCTTAAAGAAAGATAACTCTCAGAATCCAACTGTATACAATCCTTTCCTCTTAATTCCTTCCTTCTTCCTAGTGTGAAAAAGGAAAGTTACAATAGAAATAAGGGGGTGGGTGGAAGGAAATTTTTTAACTTAAATATACTATGCAATATGGATGAATGTTGAAAAACTTTCACAACATGTATTTGAAAAATAAAATATCAATTCAAAAACAAATAAAGATTGTATTAGAAATTAATTTTCTAATTTAGCTAGGGATAGCCTGATATAACTACAATACTGGTGTGGAAACCAAATTTACCAAGTGTGAATTTTAGCTTTTCAATCAATCTCTCATGTTAAATATATTCTGGATACCACATAATCCCAACTAAACCAAAATTACAAACACCTCCATAAAATGGCATGCTTACTTGATACATTGTCATCATCATCCATATCATCATGTGCTGGCTGCTCTGGCATCATAACTCCTCCTTCAGAGAGAGCAGGTGGATCGTCAAATATACCTCCATCATTATTACTTATGAGTTTGTCATCTGAAACAGTGAAAAAAATTCAATTGCAATGTGTAATAGAAAATAACAGACTCCAATTACTGAAAATACCACACTAAAATGTTTTGAACTCACTTCATACCCATCCAACTCTAATGAAAACCAAAAAATTTCTTAAATTAAAAATAATTTTCTACATCAAAATTATATTTTTAAAGTATTTTTCCTGACTTGGCATATCAACTGAAAATGTTAATTGTAATCTGAAGAATTAAGTTGAAAACTAGAGATTATCTTAAAAATTAGAAAAATTCAGTACGATCTAGACTATCTATGAAATCAGACTGCTCACACAACTCTTGCAGAATAGTTTCAACTGAAGTATTTGATTGGACTTGCCATTACTGGTCTGCCAATTCAGTAATCTACAAAATCAACACATTACTAAATATTTTGATGAATACTTGTTGATCCAGCATTCAATGAATGAATCATTTTGAAACAATCATCTTTTTTAACATACCCAGTATGCCTCCATCATTTCCCTCTCCAAAATTGTCATCCTTGTATTGGTCTTCATATTCTAGATGGTTGATTTTCTCATTCAGATGGCTGGTACTTTGTTCAGGTTCCAGTAAGAGGTTAGAAGCACTAGTGCTCACTAACATGTCATCATCTTCAAATGCACTACCTTCACGCATCATTTCACGATCATCCATCCCAAAGTCACCTAGTAAGAATTTAAATTTGTATTCACTGAACAGAATTTTATATTCATAAAAAATATACACTTTCATAAATTTAATACAAATATTTTAAACATATCCGTGTTATACAAAGTATTACAATTTTGCATAGAAGTTGTTCAAGTGAGCTTTTCAGAGTTTTCTTTTTAGAGAATGTTAGAGTTAACATGCTTTAGTGTGGAGAAAATAAGATAGTTTAACAAGAAAATTAAGATAATATAGGGTAATTATTAATATGGGTGAAGAGTAAATGTATTAGGGGAAACCTTTTCTTGATGAAAAGGATGATACCTTAATTTTACTATCATTTCTTTAGTAACTCAGCATAACTTACTTAGACCTAACTTAAATAGCAATCTATTTGCACAGACAAAATTGTAAAGAAAAGCAACTTTGAAAGACTTAGGAATTCTGATAACATAAGGATCAATCTCAATTCTAGAAAGCTTGTGATAAAACATGCTATTATTTATTTCCTGAAAGACAGATAGTGGCCTCAGACTTTTTTGAAGGGTCATTGTCAACACAGGAATTTCTTTTGCCTTACAAATATGTAAAAAGGACCATGGCAGTTGGGTGAGGGAAGGAAGTAGAAGGTGGATTTTCATGAAAAGAAAAAAGAAATAAATCCATATTACCAAAGTCATTTTCCTGGAGGATACTGATGTTTCCAACTTCTTCTCTCATTGTTATCTCTTCCACTCTACTCTGGTTAAGGCTGAACTGCTGAGCCACATCAATGTCACTTAAAAAAAAATTTACAAACAACTTAGCCTTTTTCAAAAGAGTCTATAGACAATATCTTTGCATTATGGAGAAAAAATTCTGGCACTCAAGATAAGCCAAGAAAATACATAAATAGAACTATGACAGTTTCTTATCACTTGGTCTAATCGAACTTGCACTATATAAAGCAGCAAAATTTGCAGGATTTGATGGAAATAGTAGCAAAGTACCATTGCAGAATTTGTGATAAATAGAATGCCTTGTGCCTTGTACACTCATAACTTTGGAAGAGAAAAAGAATTTAGACCAAGGACTTTAAGATTCCATAGGGAAAGTTAATTCAATATGAGATTAAAATTTTTTGCCAATACTGTATTTTAATAATGATGAAATTTTAAAGAGATATGTAAATAACTTGGCGGCAGTAAGAACAAAGGACAGGACTATTCATCATCGAGACTGGTGGTGAGAAAAAAATTTTAAATTATTTCTGTTTTCTTGGTCAAAAAACTGGTCTTTGGACTAGAGACAGCATATTTAGATTTTAGCAGAAACAGAGTTGTGCACATTATGTTACTCTTGTAGACAAGATGGAAAGATTTGAGTTAGATGATATCAAATTAACTGTAACTGGCTGAATGCTTGGGTCAAAGACCTATGGCCCTATGATGTTTAACAATTTTATCAATAATTTGACCACACAGATGGCATGCTTGTCAAATGTTCAGATCAGACAAAGCTGGAAAAAAGTAACAGAAATGTTGGACTGAATTTGGAAGCAAAAAATCTTGGCCTAAAATGAGAAATATCAAGTCCTATGTTTGGATTTCAGTATAAAAATCTTCTTTGCAAGTACAAGAAGATGTGGCTAGACAGTGACTTTTTCGAAAAAGTTTCAGAAGTTTTAGCTTGATATAAGCAACATGGCAGTTGTAGCAGTGAATGAAATCTTACATAGTATAGAAAGCAGAAAATTGTCTAAAGAGGGAGATGGTAATACAGTAGTAAATCTATGTGGTCAGAAAACACCTGGAATACTGCATTAAATTCTGAGCAAAATAATTTGGATTCAACATAAACTCAAGTGCATGCATGGCAACGTCCACACTGATTAGATAATCAATAGTAGAAGAAACCAAAATTTTTGGCTTGAAGATGACTATGGCTGTCTTCAAATATATGAAGGGCATTTGTATGGAAAAACAATTTGATTTGTTCTGATGTCCTCAAGAGAACAAAATAAAGAAGTAACAGGTAGGAATTACATGGATGCAGACTTGACCTTTCACTTGTTGGAAGAGATATATAGGTACAGTGGTATGAAATCTTTCCAAAGTTTAGATTCTGTTCTTCTGACCCAGGGCAGAAAATGATATATACTAGAGCAGTATGCCATTCTAAGGGTATCTAAAATGTTTTAAAGGCCAGAATAACCTGGAATTTTTTATTTAGTTTGTTTTCATTGCAAAAGTATTAAAAAAAAGCTATGCTGGAGTAGAAAGAACAAAGGAACAGGATTCTTTTAGGGGGCTTGTGAACATGTTAGAGGAAATGATAATCTCTTAAGAGTCAATATTAATTTACCAACAGCAGGTCTTATTAGACTAAACTCATTTTCTTTTTGACAGTTTAGACTCTCAGTTAACTGATTAGAGCCAGAAAGGGACAGACACACTCCAATTTCAGCAAGGCATTAAGTCAATGATGAGAAAAACTAAGGAAAAGACAGGGAGATAAAAACTGGATAGTAGTATATAAAGAAACAGACTCAGAACTATATAATTTGACCCAAAGGGACAAATGATGTCTTTAGTAGTGCACCATAGGGAGCTCTCTGCCCTGTGTTCAAATTGGTAAATGACTTCAATAATATATGCAGCAAATCTATAAAATATATAGATGACATGAAGCTGGAAAGAGCAATCAATAATTTGAACTACAGAATCAGCAATATCCAAAAGGTTGATTGTGATCTCGGGTTGTACAAGAATAAAGATAGTAATAGGATATATACTGACAAGATGGAATATAACCAGGAGGGCAACCAGTATGGTTAAAAGAATAGAAACTATCACATGTAAGACTAAGTATCAGTGATATTCAGTCAGAAGACTAAACTGGGGGGGGGGGGGTAGAGGAGGGTTGGTGTGAGAAATTGGAAAATGGAATATATATTATATACCTTTATAGGGGAATATATAATATACCTTTAAATTTGAAGATTGATACCATGAAGAAGGTGGGTGTGTAATTTGTTTAGCTCTGTCCCAGAGAGGGAAATAAAGATAGGAAATAAGACTTTATTTTGATATAACAAAAAAGAAACTTCCTTTTAGATACAGTCAAAAGTGGAATGGGGTTACTTTGAAAAGTACTTAGTACTAACATGACTAGAGGTCTTCAAAAAGAGAAGCTGGTTCAGGGAAGTTATACATTTCTGTTAAAGGATGGGTAGGTCTCAGTGACCTCTAAGGTGTCCTCTAACTCATTCTATCCAGAAATGTAGTTCAAAGTACCATATTTTCTTAAGTCCAATCAAACTAAAACTAAACTAGAATGAAGCTGAAGTTCAATTTCCTAAACTGGTTTGGCAATTCTAAAGCTGGGGAAACAATTTGTAACAATTTCCCTCTTCTGGTTTACTCATAATCCAATTGCCTCAGGAAACGAACTGAAACATAAAAATAAATGCATACTTTAGTTTCTGGTCAGATGGCTTCTAAAAAACTTCATCCAGGTCTTATGAAAAATATTCATTTGTGAAGATAATCTGATCTCCACTGAATCATACCACAACTAGCAAAACACTTATGGCATGCTATTAATCAAATAATAAACAAAACGGTGGTCCTAAAAAAACAAATTAATAAAAAAATAAGAGCACATGCATATCTAAGATAATACCAAGATATTCTGATAAAAGGTAGCACTGCGGTAGACCGGGGATTATTTTTGTTGCAAATGAAGCCAATAATAAATAATAAAAATCATACTCTAAATCAGGTAGTGGCTGATCAAAGTCATGGAATTCTTCAGGTAAGGTGATTGCATTATAAGCTGCTTCCCGATTTTCTTCAGGCAAATCAACAACACCTGAAAAAGACAAAGTTGAATTAAGAAGTAGATATACAATGCAATTTCTACAGAAAAAGGGTTAGATGGCACACTGAAATTTCCTGGGAGGATAATACAGAATATCCAGATAATATGGTATTTCTATTTTTCGATAACCATATTAAGACAGTCTTTAAAAGTTGCTGGAGGCACTAGAAAATTAAAAATATCGTGTCCAAGATCACGCAGTATATTATCAAAGATAAGATCTGAATCCAGGTATTCTGGACAACTTTTCTCTCTACTATATACACTATCACATCATTATTTATTTTTCTAAAAATTAAGAGATGAATTTAAGGCAAGCTCTTTAACATTTTAATAATTACCTTTCTAAATAAAAAATATCTTCTGCATGAAATTTAAGAACTTTAAAACACATCAAATTAACTGATGCTATACCAAGTAGCCCTCATGGGTCAAATGAACAAAGATGACGAGATGAAAACATAATTATACTATTTCTTTCCAAGTTTTGCAAAATAAAATTATGTATAAACAGGAGAGGACAATTACCTTCAAACAGTATGATAACAGGAAACATTTCTTTGCTCCTAAAGTTCTCAGAAAATACAAAAAACTAAATTTGATTGCTGATAAGGAAAAGTTACCCTAAATCTCTAGAAAAGTATTTCTTAACCTGGGTTTTGTGAACTTTTTTCCTTCAACATTCTGATTACTAAATTTTTGTATAACTGGTTTCCCTTATAATTAATTGTGCACATTTTATTTTATTCATTTAAAAACATCATTCTGAAATGGGGTTTATTGACTTCACCAGACTACCAAAGGGCTCCACAAATTACAAAAATGTTTTACAAGGTTAATGGGGGGAAAAAAAAGAACTGCTATTAGCAATTGGGTAACATTAGTTAAAAAAATAATCCGTTTTTTTGCTTTGCATTTGGAGAATGGCAGTCACTAGAGCTATAATTTTAAGATGATCAATCATCTTTTAGAAGAGAAATAATCAAAATTCATTTTTTCAAATACTGTTTCATTAATCAGAATAGTTTAGAATATCACTCAAACAGCATCTACTACAAAAGTAGGGGAAAAGTGAGCAAAGTAGGTTAGAAGAAAGCTTGATAGTACCTGGTCGAAATGCCATCTTTATCTTAATGAAAGCTTCATTACAATCTGCAAGAAGATATTTTGCTTTTCTGTGATAGATTCGAACTACTCCCAATAAGAGATGTCCTGAGGTTCGAAGTGCCATCTTTACCTATAAATAAAAAATTAACATTAAACCGCTATAAAATCAATTACATGTGATAAGATGATGTGACTTAGGAAGACTAGTTAAGATTAACAAAATTTTCTATTCAAACTCAAACGAAATATCTATTAGTAGGTTTATATCTAGATGCTACAATGCCTTTTAAAATGATACTAATGAAATGATTTTGAATGATTCTCTTGCCATAAAAATATTCATTGAGGGAGAAAAAGCAATTTGTAAACAGCACTTTAAAAATGAGTTATTCAAACAACTCCTCAAGTCTTCTAAAAGCTAAATTGGTAAACAAATTCTTATTAATTACTCATTTAATAATTATCTTAGCCTGAATATAAGTTTATATGGATTAAATTTATCTCAGTTTACATCAAAATGTCCATTTAGGAGCTAGAGCTTAAGTTGTAATTTACAAAAGTTTATTATAGCTTTGCATTTGTTTTTAGGTATAATACACTGTTAAGAGATATATCAATGACTTATTTATTACTAAATCCTTGGCCTAGAACAAAAGTTCTCACAAAAACATTCTGCAAAAGGCAGCCTACTTTATAAAAATGATACAAAAAGTGGGAGTGACTTATGCCAAAAACCACACCAACCAACCAAACAAAAAAAAACTCAAAATTTTTTTCATTACCATAACCAAAAGCTTTATTTGGCAAAGCATATACGACTAAAAAGGAAATAATTTTCCATTTCCTCACCTTAAATTACTACACAATTTTATCCCATGGTGGGAATTGGCAACCTGTGAAAAGTTTTCAACTTCTATCCTTCTGAGATAAAATTTGTAGACAGGATGATGATGATGATGGTTTTAGGTGCTGCTCAATCTCTAACAACTCCCAAATATAAATATTGCTCAGATAGGAAAGCACAGAATGGCCTGGGCAGCCTATATTGACCAATGTTGTAAACAAATTAATAAAGAATTCATCACAACTAGAATCTATATAAACCATGAAGAATCTTTCAACTTAGACAAATTTAGTAAAACACAATTACATTCTGCACTGTGAAACTAGACACATCTTATCTCTGTGCAACTCAAATAATTATCTGTTTTTAAAAAAGCATGCAAGTCTTCTGATCAAGGAAGTGATAGAGTAATTGCTTGAGTAGATTTCAAAAAATGGCTTTCATTTTCTAATAAGGATGTACCACTAACAAGCTCTCTCTTAACTCGGCAAAAGTACACCCTTTGCCCTATACCCCATTATGTTTTTATAAATTTTCAGTAACTCTTGATAAAAAGTTATGAGATACATGATAATACATTTCAGTGAATATAACACGATGGTAATTTTTGCTACAAAATTCATTAGTCAAAATGATTAATATTCCCCAAATAAAAGTTAAATCTTACATATATAAATTTAGTATCTTCTAATCACTACTTAGTCAAAAGTGAAGCTTCTCTAAATCATTCTACTTTCCCTATTATAATCAACATCCCCTTTGCATTCTCCTTAACATTTCTGTTATTTTAAAGTTCTCATATTGTCCTTAAAGGTACCTTTAGTTACACATCTAATTCCTAACACTGTCTCATCAATGCAATTTTGCCAACACAATCATCATAATCAATTAACAAACATTAAATGTCTACTATGTAGACACTGGGAATACAAAAAGGTTGTTTGACACCAAATCTTACCGAAACATCACTGATCTATCTGTTCTTTTATAAAGTTATAAAGTTCCTCATGAAAAACTGTCCTCAGTAAAGCTGTTTTACAGCATAAGACTGCCTGACTTACTCTATTAGAAAAAAAAGTTCATTTTTAAAAATCCCTCAGCATAGGTTGGTTCAGCACAGTGAGATATCTCTAGGTTATCAAACTTCTTGTTTACTTCTAATCCTTAAAATAACATGACCACATTTAATGATCCACAGCAGAACATTGCAGAAAGCATATTAGATGGAAGTCAAAAAATTGGGAATTTAAGACCTGCAACTCAGATCTCTCAAACATGGTACAAATCACATGATCTCCCCAGGTCTCTGTCCCCCCCCCCCAACAAATATTTGGACTAGATGAATCTCTAAGCTCTTTCTAGCTAGCGCTCAATTGTATTCAATAGAGGGTATGTCAGGACAGAGTTTTCTCTCTGGTCCACAAGATATCAACAATACAAGATAGCTCTAGCTATCACTGGAAGGTAGGCACTAAATGGCTTGTTGCAGAATGTGAAACTTTAGTTGAGGTTCGAAGGAAGCCAGGAAAGTAAAAAGAAGAAAATGAGGAAGGAATAAGTTCAAAGTAGCAGAATGATTGGATATGAGGGGGTGAGAGTGAGGAGTCAATGAAGACTCCGAGGTTACACCGAGGTTGCAAACCTGAATGACTGAATGGTGTAATAAGGAAGTTGGGAAGAGAGAAAAGGGTTTTGAACACAAGGGGTTCAAGATGTTCAATAGGTATTTGGAGATCAGGATAAAGATTAAGGCTGAACAAATAGAGTTGAGAATCATCTGCTTAGATAATTTAATCCATGAGAGCTCATTAGATATCCAAAGTGAAACAATAAAAAGGAAGAAAAAGACTCTCAAGAGCCTTGTTTCAAAGGTTCAGTATAGTGGCATTGTATGTAAAAGAAGATATACAGTGGAAATTCATGAAATTTGAAGAGAGCAGCATGTGTGGAGTATCTGGCTAAGGATCAAAGGCTAAAGAATGGAAGCAACATTGGAGTGGAAATAAACCAGTGTGCTTGGGCAGACAAAAGGAAAACCTGGAAGGTTTCTGATGGTTTCATAAGATACAAAATCAGCAGTGAAGGTAATAAATATAGCTGTGTTGGGAGACTTTTTCAATTTAGATCATCTCCCATGCTTTTCTACTAAAAGGTAAAACCTGACTTGTTGATAATTTCATCTTTCAAAAGATGGGAGTAACAGTTGGCGTTAATTTGTGGATGTAATATTGGGAAAAGGGGACCATGATATTTTAGAATTCAAGATAAGAAAGGAAATAGGAAGTAATGAATCAGTACTATAATTAGGAGAACTGCTCTGAAAGAGTTCATAGAAAATATGGTTAGAATCTATTAAAACATCTACGTGCAAGACACTAGGAACATAAAGCAAAAATAAAATATTCCCTGCCTGGAGAACTTACATTCTATTAGAGAAGACAATATGAACACAGATAAGTAAATACAAAACAAACATTAAGTAGATTTTCTTGACATGATAAGGGTAGGGGTAAAAGGGAACTAACAGAAGAGAGGAGGGAATTAGGGAAAGACACACCCACTTAAGCAAGGCTATGCATGAAGATAGAGAATCGTAAGGTAGAAAAAAGGAGGGAATGCATTTCAGGAATGGGGTATGAATGGGGCAGCTATGTAAAGGCATGGAAATGGAAGATGGAGAGACTTGAGGCAGAGAGACAAACCAGGAGGCTATCAAAATAGTCCAGACATGGAGTTGAATAAGAGCCAGACCTAGGGGCTAAGACACGAGGAGAAGAGAAAAGTATTACATCTGAGAAACTCAGTAAAGGTAGAGCCGACAAACTTGGCAAATGATTAGATATGAGGTATAAGGGTAAATGAAGAACTGAAAATGACTGCAAGGGTCTGAAGCTAGTTAACTGAAAAGAAGGGTAGTTTCCTCAACACAAACAGGGAAATTAGGAAGAGGACTAGGTTTTGGAGGAAAGAGAAGTTCTGTTTTGTGAGTTAACTACAGAATAATCAGCTGGAAATGCCCAACAGATAGTAATGTTATACTGGAGTTTAGGATAAAAGCTACAGAATGTGAATTAAATTTTTAAGACCATTAAGTAAGAGAAGGCAGAGTAGGAAAATAGGAAGACTTGTAAGGTACATCTATGTCTGGAGTCAGGAAGTTGTCATTTCATATTTGACCTTAGATACTACTAGCTCTGAGACTCTAGGTAAATCACCTAACTTCTGTCTTACTTTCCTATTCTGTAAAATGAGGATTATTATGAGAGTAAAATGAGAACTGCAAAACGCTCTGCAAACCACATAAAAGCTGAATGTGAATGCCAGTTATGATCATTCATTCATTATACATTTGTTACTATGTGCCAGGCATGGTGCTAAGAGCTGGGATTGCAAAAAAGAGGCAAAAGACAGCAGGGGAGACAACAAGCCAATAAATAAATACATACATACATACATACATACTAACCTAAATGTAGAATAGGAATGCCTTTTAAAAGGAAAAACATCAAGAGGAAAGGCTTCCTGTAGAAGGATTTTCCTTGAGATTTTAAGGAAGCCAGGGAGGTCAGTAATCAAGAGTTGAAGAGGGGAGTGCTCCAGACCCAGAGCTGGGGAGGTGGAGGGGATGGGTGTTTCATTATTGACTAGTCAGGAATAAGATCATCAGACCAGTATCTTTTGAAAATCATTTTAATATCTGAATGAAGGAGGACTGGAGCAGGGATAAGCTCAAGGGAATCCAATTCCCAGCAGACTACTACAGTAATCTAGGTGTGAGGTAGCGGGAGCCTATACTAATGGTGGAAATATTAGAGGAAGAGAAAGAGGAGTATTGGAGATGTACCAAAGGTGAAATCGGAGGTGGAAATCGGACTACAAGGAATTAAGCCAGAAGAGAGGAGTGGGGGGCAGGAAATCTAGACAGCTTTTTTCTAGCAGATTGTCTACATAAGGGAGAAGTACAGGAAAATAGCTGGGGAGCTGATAGGAAAGGGCAATCTGCCAGAGATGGAAGAGGATGATCAAGGTCACAAGCGGAATTGGACTTGGTCATGAGAAGGGTCATCTCTTTACAAAGGAGAGGAATAAAGGAATGAATACGAAATGGCATTAAAGGATTCTGATATGAAGAGGGGAAAAGAGAGTTTGAATTGCTTGTTTTCTGAATAGTGTCCTGCTGAGGAGGTTGGAAGAGAGTAGAGTTTGAAGAGGGAAGAAAACATTTGGAACTTGAGTCTATGGGGAATGCCAGGGAAAGTAAAAGATTCTCTTGTGGATTAGGGGTTAGTTGAGATTAAAAAACAAATCTATAGCATGATTCAGTTAGCATGCTTACCTGGCTTCCTTCACATGCTTAGCAACATGTAAACCCCTTTAAGACTGCCTGCCAAATAGCAGACACTTGACTTGATACCTGGCAAATCGACAATGGGGTAAGAGATTCAAGAATGACAAGGAACATTGCCCTGAGGAGCAAAGAGCAACGTGTGGATGAATAATAGGTTATACGAGTATTGTCTAGGAAGAGATAAAATCACAAGAAATTATGAGTAGATAGAGGAATTTCCACTTTCTTGATCACAAAAAAGTTAATATGAGAGCAAGGGTATGGGGTATGACTTGTGGAACTTAGATAGAGTGGATATAAATGAACTAGAAGGCTGGAATGTTTGAATATTAAAGTTCCCTAATTTAAGGGCAAGAAAGGTATTTTATAAGGTACTTAGGTGCTAGGCAACAGGGATATACTGTGAAAAGCAAAAGAATTTCTAGTTTAAAGGTACTTACATTCTATCAGGGAAGACAAACACAAGTTTTGGAATTAATAACAAAGAAAAAAAAGGTAAAGCTTTTTGGGGGGAGGGGAGAAAAAAGCAGTTTGGGGGATAGGAAAAGATCAGGAAATGTTTCAAGTCGAGAGAAGGATCTGAGAGGAGTTGTGAAGGATACAAAGGCTTCTTTGATGTGAAGCTAATGTGGGAGTGAATTCAGTTTTTGGACATTTTGAGTGTGAGATGCCCAAGGGACATCCAGTTTGAAATACCCAACAGGCAATTGGACACATGTGGCTAGAACTCAGAAGAGACATAAATGTGGCAGTCAGTTGGCAGAGAGAGAGAGAGAGAGAGAGAGAGAGAGAGAGAGAGAGAGAGATCATGGGTCAAGCACTAAATTCTTTGAAAAAGGAGGAAAAATGGGGGTCACAGAGAACTGCCCCAAGGTTGTTAGTAAGGTGATATGAAAAGAGTGAGCCTCAAAGGAGAGGTTACTAAGAGATGAGAGAAGGGGAGTTAGAAGCAACAGGGATCAGTCAGGGTGTTTACTCCTCCTGAACCAGTGTGTCCATGAGCAAGAGAAGGTGTATCACGTGTCGAAAAGACAGTCAAGATTGTTTTCTGTGGGGGGAAGGCAAGCTCTCTGGAAGTGTAAAAGAGGAAAAATCTTAAAGAGAGTGTAATGGTTTGATCCTGAATGCTCAGAAGTTAATTTACTCGAACATGGTCATAGAACTGTTAATTACCAGAATTCATGCCTTTCAACTGCAAGTACAAATGTGCTCTTGTTATTAAAACATACCACCTCTCTGAATGGGAAGTCTGCTCAACAGGAGCAGTTGCATTTTGGAAATGGTACTGAAGAATTGGACTTCTTCAAGGGAGTCTCAAGGGATAATCCCTATCCCTTGATTTGGTGAAGGAAAAAAACTTTGGGGCTAGAAAGATAAATTCCTATCTTCAAATCAGATCAGAACAGTTAAAAACTGGAATGATAAGCTTCAGAAGGTAATGAGTTCAATGACAATAGGAATCTTCAAGAAGGGGCTAGGTGATTACTTGTAGAAAATATTCCAAGAATTGAAAAAACCTGGAACTTGGTGTAGTAGTGAGAAGTGGAGAAAAGTTTTTAAAGTTTACAAAACCATACCTCTAAGTCACCAGGAAGTTAAGACATAAGTAGGTTAAAAAAGACTATACAGTTTTTTAGGCTTGTCTTTAAATGGTAGCAATCAAACAGGAAAACAGAATAGGGAAGCTTTCCAGATACTCCTGAGTCAAGAGGCAAAATAGGTCTAATGATTAGGACCCTTTTATTACTCAAAAGAGCAACCTTAAGGAAGCCGGGGGTGGGGGGGGTCAGTAATCAAGAGTTGAAGAGGGGAGTGCTCCAGACCCAGAGCTGGGGGTGGGGGGGATGGGTAACCATCATGGGTGTGAATTATTGGATCAAGGGCAATCAAGCACAAAACCTGACTATGAAGTTAAACATTAAAATATACAAACATATATACGAAATATATATAGAACTTAAATTAGTGAGATATTATCATCTAAACTTACTATGGAATCACATTAAGTAGCTTATTTAGTAATTACTAAGTTCAGACCAAAATTACACAAAAAATAATGAGCAAATTTTATCTGATAAAAGTTAATCTATTAACAATTCATGATTTAGGATGATCTCTTAATTTCATTTGTGCTTAATAAACTAATAAGTAAGTCTTAAAAGTTCATGTAATTAGTATTTAAGCTAACAAACAAGCCAAAATGACTACTATCATCAATATAAAGCATACCTTGGGTGAAATGATACTCTCCACACTGCTCTCCAAATTACACTCAAACACATGGGCTTTGGTTAGCTTCTTATCCCAATGGGCCGCTAGCCAAATTTTGGCCAGCGGCCCTCTCTTACTCAGGACAAAATGAGCGTAGAACATGGTGCCAGCCGACTAGAAAGCCTGCCAAAGAAGGTAATTTAAAAAAAATCATATATGTGATAAATGCAGAAATATACATTTCCTCAATCTGATCTTGATGTTAGAACTAGACTTAATCCCCAGAATGATATTTTAAAAGTACTTCACAATCCAGCTACAACTTATGTATACAGATTTAGTTTACATTATTTCCTTTTGTGTACTTTTAAGTTCCAGTCAAATTCTCATTCTATTTGCCTCTTTGAATCCCTAATTTTCTTTAATGCTCAGTTCAAATTCTATTTTCCACAAGGGGTCTTTCCTGAACCCTCAATTGCTATCTTAGATTTCTACATGCTGTCTCCCCCAAAAGACTGTAAGCTCCTTGAGGGCATACTATTTTTTTCTTTATAGTCTCCATATTTGATACATAGAAGCTTAATGAGACTCTATTGATTTCAGTGTTTTCATATTAATAAGGTAGAAGGATCTGTCACTTCAAATAGTAAGAGTTTAATTTTTTTTGCAAGGCAATAGGGTTAAGTGGCTTGCCCAAGGCCACACAGCTAGGTAATTAAGTGTCTGAGACCGGATTTGAACCCAGATAACTCCTGACTCCAAGGCCAGTGCTTTAACCACTGCGCCACCTAGCCGCCCCCAAATTTCAAAATTTCAATACAAAATTATCCCCTTCTCTCTTCCCCAGGAACAAGACACTGCAGAATTTCAGAGGAACTTTCCCCAAAAATCTGATTCTTGAAGTTCATCCAAATTTTACTGCCTTTTATACTCTATAGATATTTGGGGAAACATTTTGGTTTCACTAACTCAAAACAAAAGAAAAATACTACATGGCAAGTAAAGAATGCTCATGAATGAAAGAAAACAGCTCACTTTTCAATTAGGGACTAACCAGAAAGTAAAAATTCAAGTCTGAAATTATAAGAGCTCAACTACAAATTTATTAGAATCTATCTCCAACTCTTTAAAGTTTTAAACTATAACTATTCATACATGACCCAGCAACCATATCAGGTAATGCATCAGTCATAACAGTAAAAGCAAAAGCAGTAAGAAAACAAGCTGATTAAACATATCAACACACCCATAAAGTCATGTAGGAGATAGTTAATCATTTTTTCTTTAGTACAATAATATATCATTTAGGAAGACTAGAAAACTTGGTGTTGAAAAAAATTATCTAATATTTCTCATATCAAAACTATGATGTACACTTTTTATGGTATTACTTTTTTATAGTCTATAGAGTATTAAAGCTCCTTTGAGAGTTGAAATTATCTGTGATTCCAGTGTTACACTGGATGACATATACACATATATAATATATATGTATATTTAAGAGAAAAACCTATTTAGGGGTAAGTAAAACAAGATCCATTCATGAACACTTAATAGCAAAACGATCTAAAAATTTTCATTTAGATGATTCTCATTAATTCCATGGTATTAAATCCCTTAAAAGTAAAAAAAGACATTTCCACTCCCAAAGTTTCTTAATTAAAACTGAATATTCATTATTTTCTTCCCAATGATTCAAGACACACTAGAATACTGAAGCAAGGATTCAGTAAAAGATTCCAGGGTAAGAGCAGCATTTAATAACTTCTCACTTCCAAGTACTTTTTTTTCCACACCCTAAACCTTAAGGTCACTTGCTGACATCTAGTACTACTGTTTCAATTGTTCAAAAAAGATTATAGCAACAATTGTTCTACAGAATGTATACTGTCATAAGAGTAAAATGACATTCAAATTTCTCTTAGCTATATTATTAAAAGATATTTTTGATGATACATTGTCAGTTATGACACTTTTAACTCATAGAAGCAGACACATAACATGATCACAGTAACTACAAGTATCTTCTAAATACTTGGAAGTGATGAACTCTACTAGGAGTTAATTAGTTGACCAGCCAACATTTTTCGAAAGCTCTGTTAATTGAGCTGTTGGCACCTTTTACCAGGTATGATTAGCTCATGATAGCTCTTCAGTTATTGGTTAAGACTGTGCCTCAAAATAGTCAAACCTCAGTCTAATACAGGAAGCTAAGTTCATGAGCAGATGCAACTTTTTAGCAGAAATGGTTAAAGCCGTAGAATGAAAGCTGGTCTGGAGAGTAATCTGGCAGGTGAAGTCCAGACTGAGGAAAATATCGGTCATTTATTTCAATATGGCCAGTAATTCCTTCTTTCAACATATGCAAATTGAATTACAGTACGCTCATAACATTTATCAGGGCTTAAAGTAATAACAGAAATACGTTGTCATTTGTTCTTTCAAATAAAAATTTACTTCAAACTCCCTAAAAAAACTGATTACATCAATTGAGGCCTAAAATTTGCTAATTCAAAAAAGTTTAAGCCTCAATGTGGATATCAAAAAGGCAATTATGGCAGCAGTTATGTTAGAAAAATTAGTTAATGTTATATTATATTTTAAGGAATATAGCAAAGTTACATTTTCTCATGATTTCAAAATGCCAGTTAATTTTTGAATTTCCATGCTGAAGTTAATGTTTCATTCCTGTTATTATCAGTATTACACATGCAACTCAGAACCCTATCTAGTAATCCAACTACAGTGTAAATATACAAACTTATGAAATAAGTTTAATAAAGTGGACACTAATACAAATATTGAACTTAATTTCAATTAGATTTTTCTTTTATTGAACTACTTACAGTCTTCAGAGAAAATATCGTTTATGGAATACTAAAAAATTTTTGGACTTGCTAGCAATTGTTTCTTTTCCACTTGCATGTTTATAATCTAAACAAATCACAAAGAAGTTCAAGTCATTTCAGGGAATGAAAATCTTTTTAACAGAAAATATAAAGATAATTCCTATTTTTAAAACATATTCTAAGTAACTGAACATAGGATAACAGGAACTAGAACTATAAGGGATCTTAGATCTAATTCATTTTAGAGATCAATCCGAGGTTTTGCTTAAGTGACTTTTCTGCTAGACTATATCTATATGGATCCAGGTAAAGGAAAATGCCTTATTTTCCAGATGGAACACTGGTATTTCTGGCAAGAAAAATAATTCATGTGGAAAAATTCAAAACATTATTTACTTAAGACTATTCACATTTTCCCTCTTTTAAATAAACCAGTCCCTTCAATTTCCAGAGAACATAGGTTTGTAAAACTGAAAGAGGCTGGAAATAATTCAAAGAGGGAGAAGGGGAATAAGCCTTTATATGATATCTACTAAGTGCCAGACATTCAGCTAAAGTGCATTTATTCTTGAGAAAACTTAAATTCTTCAGCAAGTTTTTAATCCACAAATTCCATTCAGATTGT
Source organism: Macrotis lagotis (assembly GCF_037893015.1). Taxonomy (NCBI): domain Eukaryota; kingdom Metazoa; phylum Chordata; class Mammalia; order Peramelemorphia; family Peramelidae; genus Macrotis; species Macrotis lagotis. Next base: position 577,977,411 of record NC_133666.1, read on the forward strand.
AGGATTAAGTTACATAAATGGAATTCCTAACAGTAAACTATACTATGTACTTATTCAAGATGTATAGGGCTAATCATTCTGTACAAATTGCCTTTACTCAACTTTACAATTAAGTAATTTATCCACCACATCTATTTCCATCTACTACTGTAGGATTTCTTTAAGGTAAACATAATCCTCTCTGGCGCTTCTGACATTAAACGCACAATCTTTCAATTTCCATAACTCTCCTCATGATGTTACCCGATCGATAGCTCACAGGTATTTTTATATATGAAGTGTTTTCAAGTAACACTTATTCAGAATATTTTGTGATTAAAATAAACATAAGCCACTTAAAATTTTCAGTAGAAAATCAAGAGGAATTCTACAACTACTTGAAAAAGGTAAAGACGTCATAAAAAAGGTCATAACTGATCAAAAGAGGCGCTTTTTTTCCAGTTTTATTCCATTCAAACACGAAATGGATTTACTTGGTATAAACTTCAGTATATGAACTTGAGTAGTGCGATTCTATAGGGCAGTCTCTAAACTGTTAAAAAGTTCGGATATTTTTCCTGATCGCCCTCCTCCCTAATTCCACCCCCCCCCCCCCCGGGAGACTTCCAGTTAGACTTATCAGATCCAACATTAATGCATAGAGCTGCGGGCAATCCCCGGCAGTTAGCAAAGTTGAGGAGAAAACAAACAACTAAGTGTGGTGCCTTCTTCCAAAGGCCCAAAGCCTGTGCCCTTGGCATTCCCAGGGATGCCGAGGGATGGGTCCCGGGGGTGGGGGGTCGGACCCGGGGCCGCGGCCCCGCTGCCCCCGCCGGGTTCACTTCCTTGATGCCCGCCTCTCAGGCTGCACAAACTGTTGCTCCTCCTCCCAAGTTGGCACCGGGGTCGGGGGGCGGGCCGTCTCCGGAGCTCCCGCTTCTCCGGGCCCCCCCCCCGGCCCCGGGGGGACCCTCCGAGGCCGCCGTTTCCCGCCCCCCCGCCCCCCCAGCGGCGGGCAGCCTCGCCAGGCCGGGTGCTTTTTAATGAAAGCCGCTCCCTCGCCCCCCGCGCGCGCCCGAGCCCGCCCCGGGGAGCCCGGCGGGGAGGCCGGGCCCCAGCCCGCGGGCGCCGGGCCCGGCCGCGCCTCGCCTCTCGGGCCCGGCCGCGGCAGGCCCGGCGCCCCCAGGGCAGGGAGGCCGGGTGGGGGGGCTCGGCGGGATGGCTCACCTCGAGCTCCTCCGGGAGCGGGGCCGGGCCGGGCGGTCCGGGGAGGGGAAGGGTGAGGGGGAGGGGGACGGGGAGAAGGGGGGACTCCCCTCGCGCCGACTGGGGGGAAGCCGCTCCCGCCGCCGCCTCCTCCTCCGCCGCCGCGGCAGCCGCTCGCCCGCCGCCTCCGCCTCCTCTCCGATTCACTCAAACAAACAAGATGGCGGCGGCTATGGCCGCGGCTCTTCCTGCCGCCCAAACCCTCCGTTCAAATCGGCAGGATGTTTACGGTCAAACTGCTCCTCCGGCGCCTGCGCCGCCGGCCCGAGCCTACGCAGGCGAACGCGCAGGCGCGGGCCCTCTCTTAGCCCGGATTCTATCCCTCCCCTTCCCGACTGACGGAACAGATAAGCTGAGCATGCGCAAACTAGGCCGCGCCGTTCGCCCAGAGAGCGGACGATCCGGCGCATGCGCTGCGGTTGCAGACGTGGAGCGTGAATGTATTTCTGTATTCTTTAATTTATCCAAGTGGTTTTTTTTTTTTTCTTTAAAGAGAACAGGACAGTTTCGGGGTGAAAGTTAACGCGTAGCTGTCAAAATAAGATAATTTAGTTGCGAGGCAGTAGAGTTAAAAATGTTTTTTCCGGTCATTATAACTCCAAAATAGAAGTTCAGTTAAAGGAGAATATTCTAATAAAGTTAAATTTAGATAAACAGGTAAAAGAAGTTATGCCTTCCAAAAAGTTTAAATCTCCTGAGGCCCACTTCCTGGTTAACGTTATTCCCCTTGAGGGGGCTTTTCTCGGTCTGCCTTCATATTTTAGTTTAAATTAAATTATTCTAAAATTATTTTTTTAATTTAAATTTAAATTTTTTTTCTCTCCCCTTTACTTTATGGCTGAAGTGAGTCTGTATTTTTTTGGGGGGGTATTTTGTTTACTCTTAAGAATATTTTATTAATGTATAAAAAAACATTGTACAAAATGAGAATAAATATTAAATAAAAAGAAAAAAGAAAAAAATAAAAGAAGTTAAACAAAACCTGGGAGAATTGGGACATTTTGAATCCCTCAAAGAATTAGGTGTAGGTGTGTTTCCTAAGAGCTATCATCTAAAAGATGAACAGGCCACAGGCTGTAATGAGCTCCCCATCACAGGTGTCTAGTCAAGGATATTATAAAAAGTATTTCTGCGCAAAATATGGGTTGCACTAGAATTCTAGATTCTTAACTAAGGCCATTGATAGGAGAGGCTGTATAATAATTTATTTGTAAATATAAAATTATAATAAGATTTAATAGATATTGATTGGACGGTGCATGTTTTATCCCATTTTCATCTCACCACCTTTTCTAGAATTTATACCATTTGGTATCTATCTATCTATCTATCTATCTATCTATCTATCTATCTATCTATCTATCTATATATCATGTATAAGATCAGATACCTCACCACATAGTATTATTCAACTTCCTTTGCTTCATTCTGTATATACCGAGCAGCACCTTTATACCAGAAAAGGAATACTTTGGAGATTCTCTTGGTCACTAGAAAGTCATAATCATAGTAAATTAATAAATTGGCACTAGTTTACAAGTCAGTCTTTTATAAATTTGGTTACTAAGAATAATAATTACTGATAGTTGGTCATCAAGTATAGTATAGTGAAGAGAATACTGACTTTAGAACTAGAGATCAGTGTTTAATTCTGACCTCTGATACTAATCTGTATGATCCCTGGGTAAAGTTGCTTAACTTCCTTTGGCCTCAGTTTCCTTACCTTTAAAATGAGTAATTCAGACCTATGCCCAAAGAGTTATCAAGCTGTGCATACTCTTTGATTCAGCAATACCACCACTACTAAATCTGTATCCCAAAGAGATCCCCAAGGAGAGAACCTATTTTGTATAATAGTTACAATAGCTCTTTTTGTGGTGATTTAGAATTGGAAATTGAGGGTATACCCATCAATTGGGGAGTGGCTGGACAAAGCTGAGGTATGTGATTGTAATGTAATATTATTGTGCCACAAGAAATGAGTAGGATTATTTTAGAAAAACCTGAATTTACATGAACTAAGATAGAGAGGTGAGTTGTAGTTCTGAAAAATGAGAGGGAGGGGTCCTCAATGACAGTTTTGATTTGTTGGATTAAATATGTGTTAACCTTCCCAGAGTTTGTGTCAATCAGGACAAAAATTATCAGAAGTTTTGTATTTTAAAGAATTGTATTTGGGACACACACACACACACACACACGCAGGCAACACAGATGCACATAGGCACACAGACACAAACATACACACAGATAGAAACAGAGACACAGAGACAAACAGAAGCACACAGATACACACCCAGCACACAGACACAGGCACAGATACACAGACATACCCACAAACACAGTCACACAGACAGAAACAGACACATACAAACACAGACACAGACACACACACACACACACAGTCTTTCTGTTCTTGCTATATCCTTTTTTACCGGGCCCCAAAAGATTAACTCTTTGGGTACTAGGAGGGAGAGGAAAGGAGTTATCTTTTTGATTTTATTCTTTTGAGTATACTTTTTTGTGTGTGGGGGGCAATGGGGTTAAGTGACTTGCTCAAAGTCACACAGTCACTACGTATCAATTGTTTGAGGGCTACCTAGCTGCCATTTGGGTACACTTCTTTGGGGGGGAATTGGTGAGGGAAACCAGGCTGGTGCTGTGATTCAGTGCTGGATATTCAATAGGAAATTTGTAGGCCTGATTAAGGTGGCAAGAGAAAATTTGAGTAGACAGGTAGAATACAATGGTATCTGCACAGTAGAGGAGAAAGGAACACCAGCACATGGAGTTGATTCCTTAGAGTGAACTTTTGAGAGGATATAGATGAGGGTCTAGGCAAATCTGGGTGATTTGTGATCAGCATCATTCTGGGGAATGCCTGAAGTGATGATAACATAGATCCATTGGAAAATTTCCTATTTGTTTGTGGATTTGGATTATTTGAGATAGATTAATTAAGTATTTATATTCTATACTTCAATACTCATTCACTGTTTCAAGGATATAAATGTCATTGATGGGGGTACTCCCTCTACTGATAACTTTACACTGTAAAAAAATGTCTCTATTATTACTATAGTAGGGAAAAAAATCCCTACATTGTAGCCAACCTAATGATGGGTTGGTCCCCAAGGGATGTATTTGTACCTCTAGGCCCAGACTAAAAGTCTTTTCAGTTTGTTAGGACTTATCAGATCTTGTACTTGGTAAGTTAGTGTCATTCCGTATTACAAGACATCTAAATTCTTGAGCAGGATGATGGGATAAATTCCTATGCTTCCTCTATTATTATTTCTGTCTCTGGTAATGAATTTTCTGCAAAATCATCTTGATTCTATCTACATTTCTTCTTTTAGTGTATATCTATATATATTTTAGTATATATATATATATACTTTTAGTATATCTATATCAAATATATGTATAATATATATATATCCTTTCCACTCATGTTAGTACTTATTTGAATTTGCATTTTATATATATATATATATATATATATATATATATATGATACAAAAAGTATAAAACTCTATTTGCCCTCAAGGAGTTTACAATTGAATCAGAATATAAAAAGCAGTAGTCAATTGGAAATGATCTGTAGAAATGTGAGTTTCTGAATTAATTTCATTTTCCAGAGTGTTGAGTTTATGGAGATGATGAAATACAGGAAAGAATCCACCTATATTTTATTTGACCTATTCTAAGTTCATAGATTAAGGATATATCTAAGCCCAAAATGCCTCATAGAACCTGGAATCTTTGATTAGATACTTTTGATCCCTTGTGCTAATTAATATCTTGCTGGCTAACCTAAATTCAGAAATTCTCCAATCTCATAATCTCATCCTTTCCACCAATTATTGAACTCAAAGAATTCAAAGTATAGCTCATGAAGAAGAATAGACACTGTGTTGCTTCCTGTTAACAGATCTATTGAGGCTAGCTCTCACCAGTTCACAAGAGCCCATTATTATCTTCATACATAGCCTTTAAACCTTGGAAATTGGCAACTCTACAAAACACTAAGATGGACTGGACACGTTGTTAGAATGAAAGAATGCTTAAAAAAACAAAACTATTTTATAGAGAACTCACACAGGGCAACCACTCACAAAGGGATCAGAAGTGATACTGAGACATCTTGAAGGTCTCATTGAAGAGCTTTAGAATTGACTGTACAGCAGGGGAGACACTGGCACAGGACCTCCCAACTTGGTGTGCCCTTATTGGTGAGGGTGCTACACTCTATGAGGAAGGCAGAATTGAAGTAGCTCAAAGGAAACATGACATCTGTAAACTGAGTACTCACCCCAGGTGTTCACGTGAACTATTTATGCCTAACCTGTGGCAAAACATTCTGAGATCATATTGGTCTGATCAGTCACAATTGGACACAATATAATGGGTCTCAAACTTTATAATGTCATTTTGGCCTTCTTTGATAACAAAGGACAAGAACCAACCAACCAGATTACTTCAAAACATTTCAAATCTAATATGTTGTTGATTGTTTAAAATTAACAGTGATAGAGGAAAAAGTTAAGATTGAAGATAAAATTTGAAAAGAGAGAAATGGGCACATTTTTCCCCCTTTACACCCCCTCCCCTATCTGTCCTCACCAATCACCATCTTGGAACACCACAAAAGGAGGAAGTATTACTAATAGGGGCATCTAGGTGACACAGTGGATAGAATGCCAGGTCTGGAGTAAGGAAGAACTGAGTTCAAATCCAGCCTCAACTAACTGTATAACCCTGGGCAAGCCACTTAACCTTGTTTGATTGTTTTCTCATCTCTAAAATGAGCTAGAGAAGGAAATGACAAGCCATTCCAGTATCTTTGCCAAGATAACCTCAAAAAGGGCATGAAGAGTCAGATAGGACTAAAACTACTGAAAAACAACATTCCTAACATGGTTCAAAATTGATCTTTTATACAAAAAGGGAAAGGTGGAATGTTGTATTTGGAACTTCTAAACCTCGACCTTAGATAGCCAGATTTCAAAGTGTATAGAGCACTGATCCTAGAGTCAAGAAAACTTAAGCTCCAATCCAGCTTCAGATACTTATTGGCAATGTGACCCAGAGCACATCATTTAATCTCATTGGCCTCAGTTTTCTCAACTGTAAAATGGTGATAATATCAATATGTATCTGGCACATAGTAGATACAAAAGAAATTTCTTTCCTTCCCCACCCCATCCTGTTCACAGATTTCCTGACATCATATTCCATCTTCTGGAGTTTATGATCTCCAGAAACTCATCATTCTGCAAGTTGAAATCAGCTCTGAAACCCTCACTTCCTTGGATTATTTACCACCCTGTGTGTAAAAATTCATCATGTCCTCAAATCACATAGCTTTCTCCCCTCCCCCTGATCCTTTTCAGCTTCTTTTTAGTATTATGTATTTAGTATTGTTTTATGTATTTAGTATTGTATTATGAGTTCCTTGAGAGTAGAAGCTGTCATGCCTTTTTTTGTGTTCCCAGTGCTTAGCATAGTATTTGACACATATTGAGAACTTAAATGTTTATTGAATAGTGACTGAGATTTGAAGGACTTCAGCATGCCCTTCCTATCTTTAGCTGGCTGTCATAAACCTCTTTTGGATACATAACTCCTATGTGGGCTTCCTTCCTCCTTTTCCCCTTGGTGATGATGAATTATCAACTATTCATTCATTTGCAGAAACCTTTGTTGTCAAATATAGGAAATTCCAGTGAGAGCCCTCAGTTTATCTCCCTAACTAAAGTGTCCTCTCAAAACTCAACATATTTTATTAGATTTCTCTTTTGCTCCCTAAGGTATACAGTAATTTTGTCCAATGCAAAGCATAGGCAGGAATGTTGAATCAATGAATTGGGAGCTTCTAGTTCTGGGGTGTCTACTTGGTCTTTTCAGTCTTGCATGAAGTGAATTGGCATGGCAACTGGGGCACCTGGGAAGTGGAAAAGAGCCCTGTCATCCCATTACACACTCTTTTGAAATTTTTGGCTGATTAGTCACCCTCTCTCCCTTTTTGACTGTCTTTGTCATTTCTCCTTTCCCTTTTGAGTATGTATCAGATAATCACATGATAACGTCTCTCCTCCTCCATGAAGTAGACTTAGGCAATCTGATTTTTGGGTTTCCTCAGCTCCTTTCTTCAAAATTTATTATCCCCTCTGTCCTTCTTCCTTTGGTCAAAGAATAAGAAATAACCCCATTCCACAATAGGAACTTTCTCCTTCTCTGTGTCCTTGATCTAATTCCTTCCTGCCTTCTCCAGGATCTTGTTTGAGGGATCATTCCCGCTATTTCATCTGCCTACACATACTTTCAAGTCTCCCCAATCCCTTGCCTTTTAATCCTATGTTAATCTGTCTTAATTTGCTCCCTTTCATTATCAAACTTTTTTCTACTTCTACTTTCTCATCAACCATTCTTCTTCCCCAGTCCTTGAATCCAGAAAAATGGTTTCCATGTATAGATCTCATCTGCTTTGGTCAGACATCTTCAGTAACTCTCAGATATCTGTCAAAGTTCGAATTCCTCTGCCTGGCCTTCCATCTCCCAAACCTGCTGTCTCTACTTTTTCAGTCTTTTCATCTTATTGCTACTGTTTATGTAAACTACACTCCTTCCAATCAACAGGTCCTCTTTGTCTCCTAAAAGGACTTTGCATATACTGTTTTTCATGCCTTCCATCCTCATGAGAGTGCAGAATTCTTTGCTTTAAAGCCTATCTCAAGAGTTTTGTCCATCATGAAGTCTCTTTTGATTCTCTTAATTAGTCTTTTCCCCTTGAATCTCACACAGCACTTTATTTCACAGTACTTGTGTATGCATATGTATGCATGTGTGTGTGTATATATATCTATATCTATAAATCTTAACCTATGCCTATAAATAGATATTCCAATGCCTCGCACATAGTAGACACAAAGTAGTTGATAGAACAAATGTATTTGCAATTACTTCTGTAATTCTGGGAATTATAATTATAATAATAATGTATAATATATAATTATAATCTGAACACAGTATAAATGTTTTTGAAGACTGAATGTATGAATCTATGCAAAGAATCTATATATATATATATATATATATATATATATATATATGTATATAAGTCTATGAAAAACAGAGAAATAAAATTCTACTTTTTTGGATAAAAGCTATTCCAAATATGTAAGGGGTCAAAACATATAAGCAAGGAGTTCTCAAAAGGGGAATTGTAAACACTTGACAATCATATGAAATAATGTTCCAGATCAATAACAATAAGAAAAATGCACATCAAAATAACTCAAAAGGAAATAGAAAGATAGGCACTATTGCTTTTAGAATGATAGTACATTATTATTGGAGTTACAAGTTAGTATAACTATTTTGGGAAAACTATTTGTAGTTTTCTAAATAAACTGACTCAAAAAATCTATTTTTTTTTGATCCAGCGATTCTACTACTAGGTGTATATCTCAAGGAGGTCATTTAATAAAAGGAAAATCCTCATATTTATAGCAGAATATTTTGTGGTAACAAAGAACCAAAACCAAAATAGATACTTATCAATTGAGGATTAGCTGAATCATTATTTGTTACACAAATGTCATAGAAGATAGCAGTGGATTAAGAGATAATATGACAAATATAGAGAAGCATGGACTTTCATGAACTGATGCATAGTGATGTAAGCTGCCAAGAAAATAATATATATTTATGTATATATATGTATCATAGCAATCCAAATACAAAGAGTAACAACTATAAAACAATTGAAAATGATTACTGCAAAATTATAAAGAATAAGTTTGGCCCAAGAAGAGATATGAGACAACATCTCCCCCTGTTTCTTTGCTGAGGTAGAAAGTTCATGGGAATGAACATTTATATATACACATGTAAATGCATATGTATTCAGATACATAAATACATATGTATATATATTCATATTTTTCAATATATTGATTGGTTTCACTGTTCTTCATTTTTTCCTCCTTTCTTTTTCTTCTTTAATATATTGGATGACTCTCTAGGAAGGAGAGGAGGAACACAGGGAGAAGATTTAGGCAATATCACAACAAACCTATAGAAATTTATTTTAAAAAATCTTATCTTACAAAATATTCTTAATTTGGGTGTGAGTTGGGAAGGATTAATCAGAAATGCATTCATAGACTAAATATAGAAGATTGAACACAACAGAGAATATTACTCATCAATAGACTTTTCAAGATAGGAACCAAACACTGCATTTTCAGTAATTATATCATATCTCATAATATCAAAGGAGTAATCAGCAAGAGCCAGTGAGTCACAGGACCATGGAATTATAGGAATCAGAGTTGTAACAGGCCTTGGGCAACATCTTAATTCAACCTCCTCATTTTGCAATTGATGCCTGTCAAACACATAGCAAATTATTTTTGTCTACCGTCCAATAGTAGGAAAGCAAAAATCCCAATTCAGGTTTCAGACCTCAAATCCAGTGTTATTTTCAGTTCTAGAAGCATTAATTGTCTCCTATATGCCAGGAAATGCATTGTTCTGATCAAAAGAAAACTCAAATCCCTAGTATGTACTGTAGTGAAAACTTCCAACCCAACAGTATATTCTTAGGTCTTTATTCATGACCTTCAGAGCAATATATTCAAATTAATTCAATCACAAGGAACACAAAGCCCAAAATTAAATAATTCTGCCCTATTAAACATAAGCATAAAATACAAAGTAATATTCTGAGGAATGAAGAAAGAGCTAACCTCTGGTGTGATTGTTAGAGGTCTTTTAAAAATTGGCACAGGAGCTGAACTGTGAAGGAAGTTTGGGGTTGCTAGGTGATGAAGAGTGAGGAAGATTTGCTGACATGAATGACAGCCTGTGCAAAAAAAGTGGAGGGAAAATTTCATAGCTTAAGAAATACTATATGAAGGCATTTCATATACTTCATTTACAGACATGGTCAAAGTGCTCAAATAATAACACAGTATAAATCATGCCTTTGAAAGCAGCCCTAGAAGGCAGCTGAAACAGGTGTGAAAGATATTTTGAGAATAACGTGGAAAAAAGAGTTCCAGAAGTAGGAACTTGCCTTTGATTTGGAGGAAGCCACAGTTTATATGGGGTAGCTGGGGGGAGGGGTAAACAGTGGTTAGAGTGCTGTGCCTGGAGGCAGGAAGACCTGAGTTCAAATTCTGTCTCAGGCACATGCTAGCCTGGTGACCTTGGGCAGTCACTTAACTCTTGTTTGCCTTTGTTTTTTCTTTTCTTTTTTTTTTAGTTTTTTTTTTTTTTTGCAAGGCAAGGGGTTAAGTGGCTTGCCCAAGGCCACACAGCTAGGTAATTAGTAAGAGTCTGAGACTCAGGCACTTACTAGTCAGGTGACCTTGGACAGTCACTTAACTCTTGTTTGCCTTTGTTTTTCTTTCTTTCTTTTTTTTTTTTTGCAAGGCAAATGGGGTTAAGTGGCTTGCACAAGGCCACACAGCTAGGTAATTAGTAAGTGTCTGAGACTGATTTGAACCCAGGTACTCCTGACTCCAAGGCAGGTGCTTTAACCACTACACCACCTAACCGCCCCTGTTTTTTTCAAGGAAATGGCAAACCACTTTAGTATCTTTGTCAAGAAAACTCCAAATAAGGTAATGAAGAGTTGGACTGATGGAAAGATTGAACAATAAATTCTTAAGACTGTTTCAATGAAGATGGATTGATTTATTTTAAGCAATCTGTATAAATTTTAGAGAAGATAGTGCATACTTGACATAAGGAATAACTTCCCAGCAGTTAGTGTCACCAGAGATAAAATGGAAGTTATTGGTTTCCCCTAACTCATTGGAGGTTTTCAAGCAAAGGTCAATAACTGTTTGACTGATAGTGTTTTATAGGGAATTCCTGTACAAGCAAAAATTTGATTAGATCACTTCTGAAATCCTCTGCAACCAGAGGTGTTGAGAAGGTTGAGTGAGTAAATGCGGGGAAATCATTTGCAAACCTTAAAGTGCTAAATAAATATCAGGTATCATTATTATTATTACTAGTCTGTAATCATTGTACCTGAGTCTGGTGAAGACTTCTTTCTCTGAGCCTTCTGCTGAGCTCAAGACATGTTTTATAAAACAATACAGGGAGATGTTGGTAAATATTTGCAAAATGAGGGATGCACTTTTATTTAAACAAGACAATGGGGTTAAGTGACTTGCCCAAGGGCATACAGCTAGGTAATTTTTTTTATTGTTTTTTGAATTTTACAATTTTTCTCCAATCTTGCTTTCCTCTCCCTCTCCCCCCACCCAGAAGGCAATCTGATAGCCTTTACATTGTTTCCATGCTATACATTGATCACAATTGAATATGTTGAGAGATAAATCATATCCTTAAGGAAAAAATAAAATATGAGATAGCAAAATTATATGATAAGATACCTTTTTCAAAAAATTAAAGGTAGGGGCGGTTAGGTGGTACAGTGGATAGAGCACTAGCCCTGCAGTCAGGAGTACCTGAGTTCAAATCTGGCCTCAGACACTTAATAATTACCTAGCTGTGTGGACTTGGGCAAGCCACTTAACCCCACTGCCTTGCAAAAACCTAAAAAACAAAAATTAAAGGTAAAAGTTTTTGGTCTTTGTTTAAACTCTACAATTCTTTCTTTGGATACAGATGATATTCTCCATTGCAGATACCCTAAAATTGTCCCTGATTGTGGCACTGATGAAATAAGCAAGTCCATTAAGGTTGATCATCACCCCTATGTTGCTGTTAGGGTGTATAATGTTCTTCCGGTTCTGCTCATCTCACTCAGCATCAGTTCATGTAAATCCTTCCAGACTTCTCTGAAATCCCATCCCTCCTGGTTTCTAATAGAACATAACATACATGTACCACAATTTGTTCAGCCATTCCCTAATTGATGGACATTCACTCAATTTCCAATTCTTTGCCTCCATGAACAGAGCCGCTATGAATATTTTTGTACAAGTGATGTTTTTACCCTTTTTCATGATCTCTTCAAGGGTATAGATCCAGTAGTGGTATTGCTGGATCAAAGGATATGCACATTTTTATTGCCCTTTGGGTGTAACTCCAAATTTCTCTCCAGAAATGTTGGATGAGTTCACAACTCCACCAACAATGCATTAGTGTCCCAGATTTCCCACACCCCTTCCAACATTGATCATTGTCCTTTCTGGTCATATTGGCCAGTCTGAGAGGTGTGAGATGGTACCTCAGAGATGCTTTAGTTAGCATTTCTCTAATAATTAATGATTTAGAGCAATTTTTTCATATGACTATGGATTGCTTTGATTTCTTCATCTATAAATTGCCTTTGCATATCCTTTGTCCATTTGTCGATTGGGGAATGGCTTTTTTTGAAATAAATTTGACTCAGTTCTCTATATATTTTAGAAATGAGTCCCTTGTTAGAAATACTAGTTGTAAAAATTGTTTCCCAATTTACTAAATTTTTTTGCTTGGTTACAATGGGTTTTTTTGTGCAAAAGCTTTTTAATTTAATGTAATCAAAATTATCTAGTTTATTTTTAAATGATGTTCTCTATTTCTTTCTTGGTCGTAAACTGTTTCCCTTTCCATAGATCTGACAGGTAAACTATTCCTTGATTTCCTAGTTTGCTTATAATATTGTCTTTTATGTCTTAATCCTGTACCCATTTTGATCTTATCTTGGGTGTGAGATGTTAGTCTAATCAAAGTTTCTGCCATACTAACTTCCAATTTTCCCAACAGTTTTTTTTATCAAAGAGAAAGTTTTTATCCCAGAAGCTTAGATTCTTTGGGTTTATCAAACAGCAGATTACTATAATCATTTCCTGTTATTGCACCTAGTCTATTCCACTGATCCACTACTCTATTTCTTAGCCAATAACAGACAGTTTTGATGACTGATGCTTGATAATGTAATTTTACATCTGGTAGGGCTAACAACTAGGTAATTATTATGTGTCTGAGGTTGGCTTTGAACTCAGGTTCTTTTGACTCCAGGGCTGGTGCTCTATCCACTGTGCCACCTAACTGCCCTGGGATGCACTTTTAAGTTTGATCTACATTATTAATACTTTCCGAAGTCTAGAAAGTAGTGTTTGCAGATCTCTGAGGGGTAAAGATTCATACTGAAAATTTAATAACTAGCTCTCTGAAAGTCTTTTAAAGCCGGTTTCAGCATCTTCCTGGAACAATGAATTGTGATTTTGTGACTAAAAAGTATAGTTAATCAAGCAGAATTTTTTAAAGCATCCAGTATATCTCAAGTACTGAGCTAAATATTAGAGATATAAAGAATGGCAAAAACCAGTCACCACTTGTAAGGGGTTCACAGGCTTATGGGGAAGATAACATGCAAACAACTGTGCAAAGAAGATAAAGACAGGACAATTTGGGGGTAGTTTCAGACAAAAGACACTACGATTGAAAAGGACTTGGAAAGGTCAGGAGAGTAGCAGATAGTGGGCTGAATCTGGAATCAGGAAGACTCATCTTCAGAGTTCAAATTTGGTCTTGAGCATTTACTTAGCTGTGCGACCCTGGGTGAGTCACTTAGTTCTATTGATCTTAGTTTCCTCATCTATAAAATGAGCTGGAGAAGGAAAGGGCAAATCACTTCAGTGGTGCATCTCTGTTAAGAAAAGCCCAAATGGGGTCATGAAGAGTCAGACATGACTGAAATGATTGAACAACTACAACAAAAGGAAAGATTTCTTGCAAAAAGTAGATGGACTTGAAGGAAGCCAGGGAAACCTGAAATCACAGATGAAGGATAAGAATGTTTTCCAATCAAAATACTTGGAGTTGGGAGATGAAGCAATATGGAGATGAAAGAAGGACAGTTCCTAGTGGGAGTAAGGAATACAAAGATTAAAAAGGTGGGAAAGGGCCTTATTAAGAGGTTGTGCTTGCGTGTGTGTGTGTGTGTGTGTGTGTGTGTGTGTGTGATATTTTCAGACCTTCTTAGGAAAATCAGTTTGGCAACTGATTGGAGAATGAACTGATTTAGGTAAAGACTTGAGGCAAGGAGACAACTGGCATGCTATTGCAATCAGTCCAGGTGTGAGATAATAAGCATTCCTCCAGGCTGGTTGTAGTATCGGTGGATATACATGCAATATAACATGGAAGAAACAATAATAGCAGCTAACAACAGCTACAGTAGCTAACAATTAGGTAACATTTATATGCCAAGATTTTCAATTATAATCTCAATTGTTCCTCACAAAAACCCTGGGAGATAGGTGCTATCATTAACCTCCTTTTACAGTTGAGGAAATTGAAGCAATCAGAGGTTAAGTGATACATACAGCTAGTGAGTGGCTAAGGCTAGATTTGCACTTAGGTCTGTCTGACTCCAGGCACAGTATCCACAATACTACCACAAAACAATAGAAAATGAACATTGTAAAATTACAAAGAACAAGTTTAGGCTCAAAAAAGAGATATGAGGAAACCTCTCTCCCAATGACCTGTAGAAGTCCATTGGTGCATAAAATGAGACTTTTTTTATGCATTGATAGATTTAGGTAATTTTTCCCTCTTTAGATTTTTTCCTTTTAAAAAATTCTTTGTTATAAAAGATATTATGGGAGGGAGAGAGGTAGGAGGACAGTACAGAGGGGTAGTCTAAATGATATAAAATATATTTTTTAAACTATAGAAAGCACAGTAACTTCCATATAATTGATCTTAATAACTTGAAAGATTCTGAAACTTATTCAGGCTGACATATACATGATTGATAACAGTTTAAAATATTATTTCTAGGAGGGTTTGCAGTTGAATCAGAGTTTAAAGCTAAAAGAATGATCTGAGGGAAAAATTTTTTGTTCCTAAAATAGCTCAAATTCTGCTTACAAAAGAAGTAGCAAAGAGAAATAAAACTGACCCTGGCATGAATTGCAATGTTTATGTGTCAGCCATCTTTCATGTTCCCAGGAGTGGGCTGGATGATGCATTTGTAGTTAGGGGAGAGATATTGAAAAAGGGACATGAAACAAAAAATGAACCTTATTAGAACATATGAAGTTTGTGATCATCAGGTCAATCATGATGCTTTCTAAAGGGAATAACTTTTGGACTCTCTCTCATTACTGGATAAGTATGAACTAAAAGCAACAGCTTATTTATTTGTTATAGGTTACATATTCAATAGAAGTTTGTGGAAAGGAGAGCTTGGCCTTATCCTGAAGTGATCAGATGGGATTCTTGTAAGAGATGGGAAATAAGTTGGGTTTTGGAGGCTAATATTCTCCTTCAGATCTCACATAGATTTTTTTGTTTTGTTTTATTTGTTGGCATGTAATCATGTATTATGTTATTTTAATTATATGTATATTTTTCCCCAAGACCAAATTAACAATAAGCTTCATAAAGACATTTACCTTATGGAGGTGAATTGGGCCAATGATGATTTAGAAAAATTAGCTAGAGAGCTAATTAATAAATTATAGAACATCAAATAGCAGGTGTCTTTGAAAAAAAACGTAACTAGATTAAATCTGTGTTTGTTCTAATTTCAGTCTTACCTCTTTATACTTCTCTAGGGTCCTTGGTTTGCAAGGCTAATTCCAAGAATTGGAGAGGTATTGAGACTATTCTATCCCTTTATCATCATTTAATAGCAATTACTTTCTAAATGGATACTTGCATGGTACTTTTGGGTAATATGAGATTGAATAAGAAGGTGAAAACAATGTTGAAAATACAATTCATTTATGGGATTTATTTAAGGATATAACATTCAACCAGATATGGGGAAGTATTGAATTCAGGGAACATGAAAATTTCCAGGTCTCCTTCAGATGCTTCTAGATATAGTGCATAAATGCATACTTCTCTGAATCTGTAAAGTTACTGATTTCCCACATTTGGTATGTTGATATAAGGACTTGCATCCATATGAGGGTTGTAGATTGACTTATGACATCAATGTAATTTGAAGATGGATTGCTCTTCATTTATAGAGAACAAAGTTCTACATTTGTTGTCACTATCAGTAGCCCCACTTTCAACTGGCCTATGATTCCACAAAGACCTACAAGTTTAGGCAACAAACAGAAGGAAATAGAAATCCAATAATGTAAGGAGGCAAATTTAACCCCAATTCGTATCATGGAGAGTGGTTTGAAATCTGTGACTGGACCACATCTCTGAATGGGTAATAGTAATGTTTGTCCTTCATTTTCTTTTTTTTTTTGCAAGGCAAATGGGGTTAAGTGGCTTGCCCAAGGCCACAGCTAGGTAATTATTAAGTGTCTGAGACTGGATTTGAACCCAGGTACTCCTGACTCCAAGGCAGGTGCTTTATCCACTATGCCACCTAGCTGCCCCTGTCCTTCATTTTCAAAGAAGACTACAACTTCAGGGAAGTGATGCCATGATATGCACTTGAATTGGTTTTGAGTGAGGGGTTGCTGTGCTAAGTCGCCAGCCTCACTTTCTCCTCCAGAGCCAGCTGGGTTCAGTGGCTAGATATGAATCAGGATGACTAGAAATGGCCCTGAATTTGAGGCAATTAGGGTTAAGTGACTTGTCCAAGATCACACAACTAGTTAAAGTCAAGTGTCTGAGGTCAAATTCAAACTCCTGTCTTCCTGACTCCAAGGTCAGTACTCCATATCCACTGTGCCACCTAGCTGCAGAATGGGTATATCTTATTCAAAATAAATAGGATAGATAAAAGAGGTGCATTTATCATAGCATTATAATAGGTTTATTCTTGTGAGAAAACCCAAGATCCAGTGGAGGGAAACATATTTAGTTGAAGATCAATGAAGGGAGAAACAGAAGCAATTTTTTTCTTTGGAGAAATAGATAGAAACTTTGGAAAACAGATCGCAAGCCTGGCACAGAGCTATGTTAGAATAGAGATAGGGGACTTCAATTAAACAGACATCTGCTAGAGCTCCCTTTTTGCCAAAACAAGAACAACTAATTACTTTTTGATTGCTTTAAAGATAGTTTCATTCTTCAAATAGTGGAGAAACCAACAAGTTGGAATTCTGCATCTCATCTTCACTAATAGGGAAGAACTGGTTCTTAGTGTGGAAATGATGGGAACCCTCGGGGAAAAGTGATTATTCTTTCCTAAAGTTTGTGAAAGAAAAGGAAAGGGAATCTGAGCACAATCTACCATGCATCATTGAGTTTGGCAACAAAGATTTCAAAGGATTCAGAGGAATATAGGTAGAATTCTAAGGGATTTAAAGCTATAGAGGATATCAGTCCAGAAAGATAGTAAATTCTATCTTTAGATAGAATTTCAAGACTGAAATTCTGAAGATGCAAAAGGAATCAAGTCCAGTAAGTAGGAAGAATAACTCATGAGTTCACTTCCCAACTTAGTTTTTTAAAGAATGAACAGAAATCTATTCTCTTCCCTGTTAGGTATCATCCTATTGGGAAAGTACACACTTATAACAAATACACAAATATATACTTAAGCCAAACAGATTCCATTATTGATTATATTCAAAAACTCATTTTATACCATATCTATTACCATTCTATCAAGAGGTGGACAGCATGCTTCATCACTGGAATCTTAGATGGTCATTTTTGTTGATCAGCGGTTTTTAGTGGTTTAGTTTTAAAATGCTGTTGTTATTGTGTAAGTCATTAAAATTTTATATTATTGTTATAGAATGAATTGTTCCACTGTATGTTCCACTTCCTGTTCATTGGATTGATAAAGTTTATAAAAAAGTGAAAAAAAGGTAAATATTGGATAGATTGTGGAAAACAGGCACTATAATGGGCTGTGAGGTTGTGAATTGGGACAATTATTTTGGAAAGTAATTTGTAAATATGCCCTGAAAGTTAAATTGTTCCTACATTTTGACCCAGCATAACAGTTACCAGGCCTATATACCTCCAAAAACATTGAAGAAAGAAGAAAATGAACCGTATGTGTAAAAATGTTTATAGTGGTCCTTTTTGTCATGGCAAAGAGCTGGAAAATAAGGGGTTGCTCATTGATTGGAGAATGACTGACAAAATTGAGTAATAATAATAATAATAATAATTGTATATTGTTTATAAATATAATAATACTGTTGTAGTTTAAGAAAAGAAATGATAGTTTCAGGAATACTTAAGAAAACTTGTATAAACTAATGTACTGTCAAATGAACAGGATTAAGAGAATAATTTATACTGTAGCAACATTTTAAAAGTGAAGAATCTTGAAAGGTTTATACTGTCAGGTCAATGCAATGCTCATTCATTTCTGAGGATCAGTGATGAAGCATCCTGAGCCCTTCCTCCCAGAGAAGTGACAACTCAGGGTTTAGTTTGAGAGATATATTTTCTGGACATAGCCAATACAGATTTTTTTTTTTTTGGCTTGGCTATACATAATATAAGGATCTGTTTTCTTATCTTTTTTTCCTTTCACTTGGGAAGTGATGGGCTCCCTCTCCTTAGAGACTTCAGAGACTTGATGACTGTGCAAGGTATTGCTATGATAAATGGAGATTCCTTTTTTATATAGGTTGGTCTAGATATCCTTCTGAAGTGTTTTCCAGTTTTCATATTTTGTGATTCTTTAATTTAGGACATCTATTGACTAGGATGCAAGTGGTTGAACTCATGAGCAATAGTTTCTGAACTTATAGTTAATTCTTCAGACAACTTGGTCTTAGAACAAATTCAAGATTCTCAATATACATTATTGTAATTATCCTAAGAATGATATATACATAATGAATTTCTGATTTAATTCTGACATGGGGGCAATATGAAACTGTGGAAAGTCAAGATGACCTGGTTCAAATCTTGCTTCTGATACATGGTACTTATATGAAAGATCATGGGCAAGCACTTAACCTCCTTTTTGATTCCCTTTTGTACCCCTTTTGATCACCTGTTAAGCTGGCTTCCAATGTTGTCCATTTTACTCCAAAAATATAAAATCTTTTTACTTCAAGGTTGACAGTCTGGCCAATTCTGGTACTAATAATTATTTTGAAAATTACCTTGAAAAAAGATATTATCTTAATGTAGATGGCAAAGAATTTTACAAAAATTACCAAAAAGAGAAAAAAATCTCATTGAAAATTTAGTATATAAACCATGAAGTCAAAAATGACTATATTTTAATCTAAGCTATAAACTCAACATGAAAGTGGAAAGGGTCATGATAAGCACTATTTGCTAAAAATATTTCTTCCACTATGGAAAGGAAACTCTCCAAATAGAAAATTTTCTGGTTATTTCAGTATATGGCAATAATTATAATGAGGGCTTGAGCCAGTAGCTATTTGTTTGGTTTAGGGAACTCCCTGCGAATAAATTTCTTTTGCTGATTTAGAACTATAAGGTTTTGGAATAATATGGTCTTAGATGGCTGCCTGAGATACTAAGAAATCATGTGATTTTTTTTCAGGTGCTATAAAGGTGGGATTTAAACCCAAGTCTTCTTGACTCCAAAATGGCTTTTTAAATATACTATTAAGCCATGATTTTCACTCTTAATTCTAAAGGTAGAAATTCAGAAATCAATAACATCTAAAAACTTGAGGTCAAAATTATTCAACTGAAAAAAGCCATGTACCACAATTAGAAGAGTGAGGATGGTTTATAGGCAAATTTTTATTTGTACTTCAAAATTTCCTCCTCATCTTTCTTTTTATCTACTGAAGATCTTGTCAGAGTGTTCTACAAACAGTAGGTGAATACTAAATGTTTGTCAAATTTAATTAATTTGGAAAGGTAGACTAGACAAGCAGAAGATTGGTTAAGAGTCAAAGTTAAGCATGTTATATTTATTTGGGTTATTTTCAGGATGCTAGTCAGATTATACCAGGAGGTAAATATATCAGTGATTGTTAGGAAAAAAAGTTAAATAGATAGGATAGAACAAGCTTTATATAAGCTTTAAAAGTCAGGATTATAGAGGATTTGGACTTGATAACAACAGGTGAGAGTTCATCACAGCACCTTGAGCAGAGAAGGGATGTGATAAAATGATGTGTGTTGGGCATATATTTTTCACTCAAATATTTATTAATTGAGAATAATTAGAGTCTCTCTCTTTCTGATTCTGTCTCTGTTTTTCTCTCCAGAAGTTTAAAACAGGCTTTTGCCCCTTCCCTTTCAACTAGACAAGACAGACAAACAGACCCAGCAGCCAGATAGACTCGGTTTGGAACTTTTGACCGCATACCAAGTTCCAGTTCAGCAACCCCCCAATCCTATTTTCAAACTGGATCACTTTGAACTTGAATTCAGCATAGTACGAGAATCTTTTCTGAGCCATTTCTGGGTAGAATGTGGCAAAATGTAACCTGATATACCAGTAACAAATGTGAAACAATGAGTGCAAAGACAAGTGCCAAAAAGCTGGAAGTGCAAGTAAAAAAAAAAACCACAACCACTGTATAAGAAGCTCTCAGTTTTTAGACCTCAAATTTTTCGATAAAGGATGTGTCTTATACATGAGGAAATATTGCATATATATATGTATATATGTATCATATCTATATCTATATATAATTTTTTTTAGTCTTGGAAAGATTCTTATTGAAGCATGCCTCATTATTTACACAGGAAATGAATTCTTGTGTGGACTTTAGGATGCACCAAAGAATTGGTGTTGGCAACATGGGAGAGCCTCTCTCTCTCTCTCTCTCTCTCTCTCTCTTTATATATATATATATATATATATATATATATATATATATATATATATATATGAAATGTATATAAAAAACACTGGACTACTAGACCTGAGGTCAAATGCTATCTGATACTATGTGACTATGGACTCTGGGATCAGTTTCCTCATCTGTAAAATGAACCTAGCTAACAGGGTTGTTGTGACAGATTCAAATAGGAATATAATGCATGTAAAATGCTTTGCAAACTAACAAACAAACAAAACTAACAAACAAATTAACTAACAAAAAAAGAACATGGGGGGGCAGTGCATTTTCATATTGATCAGAGACTTGTCCATCTGACAGACACGGGTATAGGTGATATGCCCAGGAGAACAATCCATACTGATCTATTTTCTTAGATCTGTAATTAAGAAATATGTATAGAATCATAACAATGTGTTATGCTGAGCCCATTCAAAGCATCTGTCAGTGGTTAAAGATTATCTTTAAGTGAAATTCCTTATCAGTTTTAGATCAGTAGATCCTGCTGCTTGTCAGAGACAGTAAGCATGTTAAAATCAGAATATTATAAGAAAAGTAATGTTTAGTCCTTATAATAAAAGCAACCCTCAAATATGTTTAATAGAATTTCAAAACAATGTGTGATTAAGGATGTTATTAATTAAAATTTATCCTTGAGGTTTTGGCTTCTTAGTAGAACTAAAATGCTTGATATTTTTTAAAAAATGTTTCATAATAAATTCCTTCAAAGGAATTTTATAATTCGATTTCTATGTTATAAAAATAATACTTGGAACATGGTGCCAAGGTCCAGAGCATTAAGGTTATTAAAAAATGCCTACTTATTTTCTATTAGAATGTTAACTTTTCATCATCATCATATAGTTCATTCTAATTGCTCAAATCAATTTACCTATCTAAATAAATGTCTCTTGAATTTTGTGCTTACATTTCAAAGAAAGTTTTTCTTGTTTGTAAGTCTCTATTTTGCCTTTTGGAATATTGTATTCCAAAATTTCTTCTTATTTATCCAGAAACTTTGGGGTCTTGAGTGATCTTACTTGTACCTTGGTACTTGAACTTCTTTCTAGTTGCTTTGCAGTATGTGTTCTTTGACATGCATTTTGAATTTTGGTTATGGCATTCCTGGAATTTTTCTTTTTTGACCTTTCTTTAAGGAAGCAAAAGGGCATGGACTTTTTTTCTTTCTGTACTTTGCCCTTTTATTCTAATAGATCTAGGTGTTTTCTATCTATAATTTTTTGAAATAGTGTTCCTTTTTTTTAAATCATGGTTTTCAGAAAGTCCAATGAGTCTTCCATGATCTTTCTATTACCTGTTAATCTTTCCATGACCTTTTTATGGTCAGTTAAAAAAATAGCAGATAATTTATCTTCTATTTTTCAATTTTTTGATTTTGTTATAATATTTCTTGCTGTTTCATAGTTATTTTCTGTTTTATTAATTCTAATTTGTTGGAAGTTGATTATTTGGGGAAATTTTACAACTTTTGTTCTAGGTTATTTATTCTCCTAATTATTTCTTAAAGGTGTTAGTCTAGTCTAGGTAAAAAAAGCATTTTTTCCCTCTCTGAGTCTCTGCTTGTGATTGTTATGGAATTATTCTCTCCCTTAAAGGTTGAGTTTCTTGATATCTCTAGAACTATTATATTTCTTTAAGATAGCTATCTTCTTTGGCTTACTCATCTTTCTAGTGTTATTTCCTGAATTGAGATTTTGTTCCAGAGACATGCTTCAACTTCTTACACAGGTTTTTTTTTTTTTTTTAGGTTTTTGCAAGGCAAATGGGGTTAAGTGACTTGCCCAGGGGCCACACAGCTAGGTAATGATTAAATGTCTGAGGCTGGATTTGAACTCCAGTACTCCTGACTCCAGGGCTAGTACTCTATCCTCTGCACCACCTAGCCGCCCCTCTTACACAATTTTGAGAAGGACAGTCTTCCCTTCTGGATCTAGACCTGGACCATATGGGTTTCTGTGTTGATCTCTCAAGGTTAAGTCCCCATGGATCTTTGTGGTTTAAAATTGCTAGATTTTCAGCGTCCTATATGGTAACTTTAGAGTTTATGGCTCTAGGATGATCTGATGTGACTGTTGCTGCTCTTGATCCATTCCAGTGTCCCCACTGTGGATTTCTGATTACTCTGGGATATTCTTAAAGTCTTCTGCTTTTAGTGCTTCCAGATTTAGAGGCTTCTGTGGATCTCTGGTCAGGGTTTTTTTGTGCTGAGTGACTACTATCTTATTTAGTGTATTGCTGCTAATTTTCCTGGTGACTCATTTTTTTATTGTTTATGGACTTCTGGCTAAATTTTTGTTCACTTATGGAAAAAGTAAAATGATTATATTTTTAAAAGTTGTACAATTATTAGAAAAAGTCATTCACTATAGTCTCTTATTAGATTTCTTGATCATTATTTGGTCTGGTGTGATTTTTAGGACTTTTTTGTTTGGTTTTGGTTTTGCAAGAAATATATGTGGGAGTTAGGCTGCCTGCAATCAAGGGAGTTTCAAGAAGCCTGCAATCAAGGGAGATTCAAGTAGCTATCCTGGCCAGAAGTCCTATTAAATGCCCTTTAAAAATTGAGGAGCAAAAAGTCTGATGAGGTAATAAATTCCTTTTTATAATAGATGGGAGCTTTTCTAAAAAAAAAATCCCTGTTTTTGTAAAAAAAAACCCATACATACATAATAGCAATCCCTTCTCCATTTTACTAAAATATATTTATTCTTTAGGTTTCATATTTGACTGAAACAAGAACGATTTTAATGCAAATTTACTTGTTTAGTAATTTTTACTACAAATTTATATTTAAGGGAATAGTCAGAAATGAGTGGGCAGGGAGAGAACCCATCAGGGCAGGAAGTATATATTTGATTAAGAAAAACTAAAGGAGAGATGATGAAAAAAAGACTTGAGACTTATAAGGAATTTTGGAGCAGAGAACCTGACAAAATACCTTAATAGAATTCCAGATCTGGAAAGGGACCATAAAGAGAATGTAGCACAAGCTCTTCATTTTACAGATTAGGGAACTGAAGCCCAGAGACATTTAGGGGGCCTCACTGCTGAAAAATAGTTCACATTCCTCCATCTAGCATTCATGGCCTTCCATAATATGAACACAATTTGTTTTTGATACAAATCTCCCACTAAGTCCTACTTATATTTTACAGTTCAACCAAGTTATATCACTCACTGTTCCCCAGATCAAAGATTGTAGGTATTTGCTCATAATTTTCCCTCTACTTGGAATGAATTCTCCTACAATTTCTGCTTGACCAGATCTTACTTAATATATTACTTTCCTATTCCAGAAGTTTCTAGTGATTGCCTTTTGCCTCTAGGGGAAAAAGTATATTTTTCTCCTTAGCATTTAAAGTCTTTTAAACTTTCCCACCTACCTGGTCCCCTTGTTCTTCTCCCATATACCCCAGTTCATATTCTACCTATTTGATTTTGCATAGAATTTCCCCTAAGGAATTCACCTAAACTTTGCCTCTTTGGTTTCCTTTGACTCTTTGTATTCCTTTAAGTCTGAGTTCAAATGCCATCTCCAGTTTGAGAAAGACCTATCCTGATCCCCCTAGTTGTTAGTTCCCCCCGCTTGATTACCTTGTGTTTACTTTATATACATAGTAATATTTAATTATCTGATTAGGTATTATATTCCCTCCTTCCTTACTCCCCAAACTATAAACTCCTTGAAGGCAGGGACAATTTCATTTTTTGTCTTTGTATCCTTAATCATGGGCAGCTAGGTGATGCAGTGGATAGACAACTGGGTTAAAAGTTAGGAAAACCTTAATAATTACCTAGCTGTGTGGCCTTGGGCAAGCCACTTAACTCCATTTGCCTTGCAAAAACCTAAAAAAATAAAAATAAAAAAAAAAGGGGGCGGCTAGGTGGCTTAGTGCATAAAGCACAGGCCTTGGAGTCAGGAGTACCTGGGTTCAAATCTGGTCTCAGACAATAATTACCTAGCTGTGTGGCTTTGGGCAAGCCACTTAACCCAATTTGCCTTGCAAAAACCTAAAAAAAAAAAATTAAAATAAAAAAAGAGTTAGGAAAACCTGAGTTCAAATCAGGTCTCATACTTTGTGACCTTAGGCAAGTCACTTAACCCTGTTTACCTCATTTTCCTCATCTGTGAAAAATGATGTGGAGAAGAAAATAACAAATCTCTGCAGTATCTTTGCCAAGAAAACTCCAAATGGAGTCAAGAAGAGACAGACATAACTGAACAGCAATTCTTAATTAGATTATTCTTCATTTTCCAATTGAAATGCTACCTCTTTCATAAAGCTTTCACTGAATCTTACACATCAGGTTCTTTCTTAACATGACAATCTACATTTTGTCTTTGGCTTATAACCCCCCCCCCCCCAGTGTTGTAGATTAAAATGCAATTAGGAAATATTTTAAAAAATATTAAAAAATACAATACAATAAATATAATGTTAATTTAGGGATCCTCATGTATGGTTTTGCAGCCCCTACTTTTTTTTTAATTAAATTTGACATCACTGATGAATCAATCAGCAGATTGGATATAGAGTCATAGAGTCCAGATTCAAGTTCTGTTTCTGACATAGTCCCTATATGAATGAAATTAAGGTTATAGTATTCTTTTCCTTTACCATGTTATCTATATTCCTTCTTATATTTCAGTTGTTTGTGTACATGTCCAGCTATTTATTCAATTTTAATCAAGAACCAAAAATTGTACCTGGAAGATAGCCAGAGGAGTATCTCCAAGAATCCAGGGTAGAATTTCTACTTGTTAAGTATGAGACAAATTAGAACGAAAAAGTAAGACTTATTTAGTTCAATAACATTTATTAAATACCTTCTACATGCAGAACAACTGAGTTAATCATTGAGAATATTTACTTCATTTTCTAGATGACAAACTGAGGTAGAAAGAGGTTAAATAATGTGACAAAGGTCCCTTAACTAGTAGGTGAAAAAGAAAGGATCTGAACTCAGATCTGACTTCAAATCTAGGGTGCTTCCATTGTATCACAACTGTCATCTTTTTTTTTATTGCTATGTCTTTATTTATTTATTTTTATTAAAGATTTTATTGGGGTTTTACAATTTTTCTCCCAATCTTACTTCCCTCCCCCCCCCCCCACAGAAAGCAATCTGTCAGTCTTTATTTTGTTTCCATGTTGTACATTGATCCAAATTGAGTGTGATGAGAGAGAAATCACATCCTTAAGGAAAAAACAAAAAGTATAAGAGATAACAAGATCAGATCTGTTTTTTTCTAAATTAAAGGGAATAGTCCTTGAACTTTGTTCAAACTTCATTGCAGACAGCCCAAAATTGTCCCTGGTTGTTACACTGATGGAATGAGCAAGTCCATCAAGGTTCAACATCACCCCCATGTTAGGGTGTACAGTGTTTTTCTGCTTCTGCTCATCTCACTCAGCATCAGTTCATGCAAATCCCTCCAGGCTTTCCTGAATTCCCATCCCTCCTGATTTCTAATAGAACAATAGTGTTCCATGACATACATATACCACAGTTTGCTAAGCCATTCCCCAATTGGAGGACATTTACTTGATTTCTGATTCTTTGCCACCACAAACAGGGCTGCTATTATTATTTTTGTACAAGTGATATTTTTACCCTTTGTCATCATCTCTTCAGGGTACCCAGTAGTGGTATTGCTGGGTCAAAGGGTATGCACATTTTTGTTGCCCTTTGGGCATAGTTCCAAATAGCTCTCCAGAAGGGTTGGATGAGTTCACAGCTCCACCAACAGTGTAATAGTGTCCCAGATTTCCCACAACCCTTCCAACAATGATCATTATCCTTTCTGGTCATATCAGCCAGTTTGAGAGGTGTGAGGTGGTACCTCAGAGAAGCTTTAATTTGCATTTCTCTAATAATGAATGATTTAGAACATTTTTTCATATGGTTATAGATTGCTTTGATCTCCTCATCTGTAAATTGCCTTTGCATATCCTTTGACCATTTGTCAATTGGAGAAATGGCTTTTTTTTAAATATGACTCAGTTCTCTGTATATTTTAGAAATGAGTCCTTTGTCAGAATCATTAGTTGTAAAGATTGTTTCCCAATTTACTACATTTCTTTTGATCTTGGTTACAGTGGTTTTATCTGTGTAAAAGCTTTTTAATTTAATATAATCAAAATCATCTAGTTTGTTTTTGGTGATGTTCTCCATCTCTTCCTTAGTCATAAACTGCCCCCCTTTCCATAGATCTGACAGGTAAACTACAACTGTCATCTTTTGCCATAATTGTGGTCTCATCCTTTCTAGTCCTTGCTTGCAGATCTCTCTAGTTAATCACTGTCGCTATAACTTTTTGTGAAACTAGTTGTCATAGTCTATACAACTAGACAATCAGGTTGGCACGTATGGATAACATGAAAAAAATTCAGTTTTACTTTCCAGATTTTGAAGCTGATGAAGATATTTGTTGGAATTTAGGTGAATATTGTTATGAGCTTTGTTTTTAAAAATCACAAAATCTCAGAGTTGGAACCTCTGTTTCTGTTTCTATCTCTTCTTTCCTGATCTTTGTTGTTACTGTTTTTTGTCCTTTGTTCTCGAAGAAGACCAAGACTTAAGGAATATAATGCCATGATTTGAAAGGGACATAGCTTTAAGTGAGAGGGAACATCACCGGCCTCATTTTCTCCTCCAGAGCCATCTGAGTTCAGTGGACATATATGGATCAGGACAACTGAAGATGCCCCTGGATGATGTGAGAGATCTTGGTCTTTTTGGACTAAAGTTTTTAACAGATTTCAGTCTGATTGAGGCAATGTCATTAAATGATTAAGGCTAGATCAGAAAGAGATGAGACAAAGGATGACTTAGACCAAAAAAAAATCAAACTGGGAGGTTTCTCGGTGATTAAAGCAGGTAAGAAAAAAAAGAAACAAAGAATAGCCTCTTTTGTATAGGAAGGAAGGAAGGAAGGAAGGAAGGAAGGAAGGAAGGAGCTGTGTAGGCCAACTGGGTTGTAAAAAAATCAAATCAATCTTGGAGAGTCAATTAGGACCTTCACCAGGGGGTGAGGGAAGATAAAAAGAAAGGGAAATGGAAAGGAAGGAAAAGGAAGGGGGGGAGGAAAAGGAAGAGAAAGGGAAATAAAAGGAAAGAAGCTGTGTAGTCCAACTGGGCAGCAGTGGGGCCAAGAATGAAGGTTAAACATCTTCTGTGAGTAGTAAGAACAATCTAGTTGGCCTACACAGCTTGCTCCTCCTCACTCTTCCTCGCTCCTCCTTACCACTTCCTTCCTCCCTTCTTCCCCACCTTCCCTCCATCCCTCCCTCCCTTTCCCTTCCTTCCTCCCTCCCTCTTTCTCTCCCTTCCTTCCTTCCTTCCTTCCTTCCTTCCTTCCTTCCTCCCTTCCTTCCTTCCTTCCTTCCTTCCTTCCTTCCTCCCTTCCTTCCTTCCTTCCCTCTCTTCCTCCAGTAATTATTTCTGTTTTGGTCAGAAACTCTGAGGATCTTCCCCTCCCCTCCTCCTCTCTTATTCTTCCTTCCTTCTCTACAAAAGAAACCATTCTCTACTTCATTTCTTTCTTATCTGCTTTAACCACTGAATGGGCATTGCCTCAGTCAAACAGATTCATTTAAGGTCTTAAAGATGCCAAGTTTTCTCACTGCCTCCAGGGTCAACTCCAGTGTTAGGGACTGTTGTGTATGTGAGCATTGTAAACTATCATCACCTGATGTCCTTGAGCACCAGAGTCTTATTTTACTAAGTGCCATGGAGTGGGAGTGGATTAAGTATTGGGAAAGGTATTTAAGCACTGGTGTTTTGGTAAATACACAGCGCACTTGGAGAGCTTGATGGAGTACTTGCCTGCCGCGCCTGCCATGCCTCCTGCCACTCCAACACTCACCTGGGGAAGACTGAGGGAGTCCAGAAGTTGGACTCAACGTAAGAGTCCAGGAAAGGGACTCAACATATGATGTCCGAACTAGGACTCAACACTCCAGTCATTTTTATCTATATCTGGCCACTAGACCCAGACAACTCTAGGGGAGAAAGTGAGACTGGTGACATTATACAGCCCTTCCCCCCAACTTAAATCCATGTCACTTGCATGTCATGGCAGCATCTTCCTGATGTCATGATCCTATTTGAGAATAAAGGCAAACTATAATAGCAGTCTAGTATTGCTTTATTTAGTGTAGTTTGATTGTAATTTTGAGTTGGGTATTGGTTCCATATTATATGCATTTTAGGGCGCTTAGGTGATTTCCATTATGTGGCATAGTAATACAAAATGGGACTTTTTTTCTGTTAAGCAAACTGAATGAAATTATTTGAGTGCCAAATATTGCCTGAGGTAATTAAAAGCAATTTGATTAACTAAATCATTGAGTGCCTTTCCTTTCCTTTGAGGGTACATTCTCAGTTTTGGATACTTTTTCCATATAATGTCTTCAGTACTTGTACTCATAAACTTTTAATCATGGTCTTTATTTATTGCAAAGCAATGGTTAAGCAACTTGCCCAAGGCCACACAGCTAGGTAATTATTAAGTGTCTGAGGCTGGATTTGAACTCAGGTACTCCTGACTCTAGGGCCAGTGCTCTATCCATTGCACCATCTAGCCACCCCTAATCATGGTCTTTATTTAGGCATTTAGGTTGCCTAATGATTGGAGCTCTCCACCTAGAGCCTTAGAAAACCTGGACTCCAATCTAACCTCAAGTACATGGGAGACCCTGGAGAAATCATTTAACTTCTGTTTTTTCTTATCTGTATAAAGGGAATAATAATAGTCCCTTACCTTTCAGAGTTGTGAAGATAAAGTGTGATTATGTGTGAAAAGCACTTTGAAAACCCTTAAAACACTATATAAAAGCTTGTTGTTTTTGCTATAATTAGAGATATCTGGCATGACAGCAAATCAATAGTGGTTTCTCTGTCTCTTAATTTTCAAGAAAATTCCATTGAGATGAAGCAACTTTTTTAGACAAAGCACAGACAAGTCAACTTTGACTCCTCTCAATAATACATTTCCAGTGTATTTTTTACTAGTCACTGCAGAATGTTTTTGTTTATCAGAGGGTTATTTCTCATTGAGGGCCATAGCAATTTGCTTTATGTGACAAAGGGCATCAGGAGGTGCCTTTGTGGGCTTTTTTGTTTTGTTATGTTTTGCTGTGGGTGGTAAAGTCCCTGTGCTTCCATTAAGGATTTCT
This sequence comes from Macrotis lagotis, assembly GCF_037893015.1. Taxonomy (NCBI): domain Eukaryota; kingdom Metazoa; phylum Chordata; class Mammalia; order Peramelemorphia; family Peramelidae; genus Macrotis; species Macrotis lagotis. The sequence goes on from NC_133666.1 coordinate 578,007,502, forward strand.
CATTTGATGCTTAGTATCCATATGTTTTTCAAAATCAATTTATAGGAAATGTAGCCATTTTCCTTATCCCAGAAGTCAAAAGTTCCCAAGTATGACAGTAAATTGACTTTTGTGTAATTTCCTCAGTTTGTTGATGCTGAGGAGCCTTTTACCATCTGAGGTTTCTGAGTGGTACTCAGAGGAAAATGGGTCTTTCTTTTGAAATAGCAGGAAACATATGGGAATTAGATCTTCTGTGTTAAATTAATAGTTTGGGGAACCAGAGTTTTTGCCAAGTTTGTACCAAATTCACTGTAGAAGAAAAGTCCTTTTCCCTCATGGAAAAACTTGATTGTTAAGCCAAGACTGAATCAGTTAAGAATTGCAATTTGCACATTGGTTTAATTTGGTAGCTAGCATTCTATTTTACTGTCAAAGAAGGTTTCCTTGGGTTTCATTGCAGTTTTCTTAAATACTAAAGTTTGTATTGGGATATTTACATTTCCAGACATATGGTATATGTAAAAATAAGTCACCAACTAGTATCAGAGATGGAAGAATCAGTTATTATGCTGACAGGCTGCCTATGCTTTGGAATTGTCTTTCAATTCAATGCTGATCAGATGGTAAGAACTGAATATGTGTAAGCTGAGCTGAGATCTTTCTTTGTTCTTTGCCATTTCTCCCTTTGAAATAATTTCTACATAAATATAAGAAACAGTGTGACATGATGTACAGGGCCTAGTCCAGTGATATATAGGTCTTTGAGTACTGACTCAAGCCAGAGTGATTGTGTGGCTACAGGTGCTCAGGGCAACTTTCTGAGACTATAAATAAAAGAGCAGATGCTCATATGCAATCCTAGAAGGGGTACTTATACCAATGAAATAACAGACCTAGGTTCATTTATATATATATATATATATATGTATATATATATATATATATATACATATATATATATATATATATATACACATACATATACATATAGCACATGTGTATGGATATGTCTATGAATGCAAATAAGCTCAGCCCACATACATTCCTACTTCTGTCTGGATTTCTATGGACTAAATTTGAGATGATGGTATATAAGACAAGAAATGAAAAGGGAATTCCCAAGCCTGCAATAGTATTATTTCTGTTTATTTTATTTTAAAAATATTTTATTTCATTAAATGTCACAATTACATGAAAATTTTAATAATCATTTAAAAAAATTTTAGTTCCAAGTTCTCTTTCTTATTACTGTTCCTCCCCCAACTTGAGAAGGCAAGTAATTTTATGTCACACATATTTCCATATTAACCATGTTGCAAAAGAAAACTAAAACAAAATAAAGTGATAAAAATAAAGCATTGCAATACTATTGTTAATAATTTTACTTCTCAGGGCCTCTGTAAAATGAGTGTTGGAACTGAAGACCAGTATGGTCTTTTCTAACTCATAATTTTAAGAACAATTGACTGTAACTTTCAGAAAAATTTGAAAAACTTGGAAAATTTATTAATTCAAAAGAATTGTATGTCCAGCCTAGCCTCTCTCTTGAGCTCCAAC